>NC_141693.1:372108609-372358609 GCF_964263255.1 Lissotriton vulgaris | reverse complement strand
CCACCTGGATAGAGAACCACACGAGCCTGGGGCAATATTTTTCTGGACTACTTCCACCAGCATGCCCCGCAAACACGCCCACTGGGGCGGGACTCAAAATCAAATAAATGTGTGTTCCACGCAAACTTGTGTTTCTGTCCTCATGCCAGTGATCAAGAGCTTGCGCTCGAAACGCGTATGGCAATTTGGAAATGCGAGGTGTTGGCTGGCTGCACTACCGCCTGTGAGTTTGCTGTGTGTCTACAGGGGTGAGACTCTCCTCAAGGGCAACTTTGATGTGTTTTGTGTATAGCGGCTCGCTCGGTCGCGGAGAGTCCCCGACGCTGGAAGGCGTATCACGAGTGCTGAAAACTATCGGCACTTACGAGACCTGTCGAGCCTCACTCACAGAGACATTGGGTATGCGGAGCAGCAGACGCCTTCAGCAGTTCTCCTAACAAGGAACTATATTTTAATGAGAACAGGACACAAGCCACCTGGATAGAGAACCACACGAGCCTGGGGCAATATTTTTCTGGACTACTTCCACCAGCATGCCCCGCAAACACGCCCACTGGGGCGGGACTCAAAATCAAATAAATGTGTGTTCCACGCAAACTTGTGTTTCTGTCCTCATGCCAGTGATCAAGAGCTTGCGCTCGAAACGCGTATGGCAATTTGGAAATGCGAGGTGTTGGCTGGCTGCACTACCGCCTGTGAGTTTGCTGTGTGTCTACAGGGGTGAGACTCTCCTCAAGGGCAACTTTGATGTGTTTTGTGTATAGCGGCTTGCTCGGTCGCGGAGAGTCCCCGACGCTGGAAGGCGTATCACGAGTGCTGAAAACTATCGGCACTTACGAGACCTGTCGAGCCTCACTCACAGAGACATTGGGTATGCGGAGCAGCAGACGCCTTCAGCAGTTCTCCTAACAAGGAACTATATTTTAATGAGAACAGGACACAAGCCACCTGGATAGAGAACCACACGAGCCTGGGGCAATATTTTTCTGGACTACTTCCACCAGCATGCCCCGCAAACACGCCCACTGGGGCGGGACTCAAAATCAAATAAATGTGTGTTCCACGCAAACTTGTGTTTCTGTCCTCATGCCAGTGATCAAGAGCTTGCGCTCGAAACGCGTATGGCAATTTGGAAATGCGAGGTGTTGGCTGGCTGCACTACCGCCTGTGAGTTTGCTGTGTGTCTACAGGGGTGAGACTCTCCTCAAGGGCAACTTTGATGTGTTTTGTGTATAGCGGCTCGCTCGGTCGCGGAGAGTCCCCGACGCTGGAAGGCGTATCACGAGTGCTGAAAACTATCGGCACTTACGAGACCTGTCGAGCCTCACTCACAGAGACATTGGGTATGCGGAGCAGCAGACGCCTTCAGCAGTTCTCCTAACAAGGAACTATATTTTAATGAGAACAGGACACAAGCCACCTGGATAGAGAACCACACGAGCCTGGGGCAATATTTTTCTGGACTACTTCCACCAGCATGCCCCGCAAACACGCCCACTGGGGCGGGACTCAAAATCAAATAAATGTGTGTTCCACGCAAACTTGTGTTTCTGTCCTCATGCCAGTGATCAAGAGCTTGCGCTCGAAACGCGTATGGCAATTTGGAAATGCGAGGTGTTGGCTGGCTGCACTACCGCCTGTGAGTTTGCTGTGTGTCTACAGGGGTGAGACTCTCCTCAAGGGCAACTTTGATGTGTTTTATATATATATATATATATATATATATATATATATATATATATATATATATATATATATATATATATATATATATATATATATATACTTCAAGAAAAAGCGCCCAATGAGGAGAGGCCCACAGCAGGTATATTACGCATAAGCTTCTTTAATGAAACGCGTCGGACATTGAGCATGATTTAAGCTGTCGGAATGATCTACTGCGTCTGCCAACCCCCATTAAGGAAGCTTATGCGTAATATACCTGCTGTGGGCCTCTCCTCATTGGGCGCTTTTTCTTGAAGTATATGTTGCGGCCGTGCCTAGGTCGCGGAGGAGCCCCGCTGTTAATCTACGGACCCGCGAAGACGCTAAAACAACGGAGCCGCTTTGGGAGCAGGTAGCAGCTTTTGGAGGTCCTAAAGTGCAGACAGCATGAGATGATTCTTGCTGCAACCCACTGGGGGAAGAATTAATAAGAGACTGTTTGTCGGCAACTAACCCACTGGGGTAAGCAACAAACACCACAAGTACCATAATGCCACAGGAGTGGCCACGCCCATGAGGGCGGACTTGAACATTAACACAGGTGTTAAAAAACGAATGCCGCCTAGAAGTCCCTTGAGCTTCGAGTCCCTGATGAAATGCAACTCGCATGAAACGCGTCGGACATTGAGCATGATTTAAGCTGTCGGAATGATCTACTGCGTCTGCCAACCCCCATTAAAGAAGCTTATGCGTAATATACCTGCTGTGGGCCTCTCCTCATTGGGCGCTTTTTCTTGAAGTATATGTTGCGGCCGTGCCTAGGTCGCGGAGGAGCCCCGCTGTTAATCTACGGACCCGCGAAGACGCTAAAACAGCGGAGCCGCTTTGGGAGCAGGCAGCAGCTTTTGGAGGTCCTAAAGTGCAGACAGCATGAGATGATTCTTGCTGCAACCCACTGGGGGAAGAATTAATAAGAGACTGTTTGTCGGCAACTAACCCACTGGAGTAAGCAACAAACACCACAAGTACCATAATGCCACAGGAGTGGCCACGCCCATGAGGGCGGACTTGAACATTAACACAGGTGTTTAAAAACGAATGCCGCCTAGAAGTCCCTTGAGCTTCGAGTCCCTGATGAAATGCAACTCGCATGAAACGCGTCGGACATTGAGCATGATTTAAGCTGTCGGAATGATCTACTGCGTCTGCCAACCCCCATTAAAGAAGCTTATGCGTAATATACCTGCTGTGGGCCTCTCCTCATTGGGCGCTTTTTCTTGAAGTATATGTTGCGGCCGTGCCTAGGTCGCGGAGGAGCCCCGCTGTTAATCTACGGACCCGCGAAGACGCTAAAACAGCGGAGCCGCTTTGGGAGCAGGTAGCAGCTTTTGGAGGTCCTAAAGTGCAGACAGCATGAGATGATTTTTGCTGCAACCCACTGGGGGAAGAATTAATAAGAGACTGTTTGTCGGCAACTAACCCACTGGGGTAAGCAACAAACACCACAAGTACCATAATGCCACAGGAGTGGCCACGCCCATGAGGGCGGACTTGATCATTAACACAGGTGTTTAAAAACGAATGCCGCCTAGAAGTCCCTTGAGCTTCGAGTCCCTGATGAAATGCAACTCGCATGAAACGCGTTGGACATTGAGCATGATTTAAGCTGTCGGAATGATCTACTGCGTCTGTCAACCCCCATTAAAGAAGCTTATGCGTAATATACCTGCTGGGGGCCTCTCCTCATTGGGCGCTTTTTCTTGAAGTATATATATCTTTGTCCTAAATCTCGCCGCCGGCACCAGCTACGGAGCTCCTCTCACCATTAGGACATTTGCTTATATATATATATATATATATATATATATATATATATATATATATATATATATATATATATATATATATATATTATTGAGAGGAACAACCTAGGCAGCAGACAGTCTGAGTTTAGCAATGCCAATATAATGCCTAAGATCTTCTTCAGTTTATAAAATAAAATGTATTTAAATTTTAACAAACTTAACGCCATGTTTTAAAGTCGATTTACTATAAACTGTTAGTTAACTCATCATTTTCCACATCCCTCTTTCCTGCTGGTGATACTTTTTATGTAATGGTGCAGCTCAGTATTCCACCAAGTGAACCTTTCTTCATAATTTAAAGTTGAACTAATTGATTCCATATTTCAGTACACTTCACCAGTACGGCTGGAAAAGGTTATTCACACGTGTCAATGTTATGTTATTTTATATTGATTTGTATAGCGCACGAATCACATGAAAGTGTATCCAGGCACTTGATTAGGTGTGTGGTCCCCAAGGTGCTTATACGAATGCCAAACCTTGTTGCAAAAGTCATCATAATAGCTTAATTACTTAGTGACGGTGCTGTTTTTTTGGAGGGGATGCTTACAGGATGCACCACGGCCAGTAGTTTTTCACTTGTTAATGAATGTATTGTATAAGGAATAGCAAACAACAACATATAGTGATCAGTTAATGGTAGTGCAATGGTAGTGCAGCAGTCTCTTTCACAGAACACGTTGATTCACGTGTCAAATAAAATCGAGGGAATTGCCCTTTGCTATGAGATGATGCAAGTGAATTGGACTCAGTATTTTTTGCGTTATTGAGAATGTCCTGATCCTGTTCACCCCAAGTTTATTAGGACAATGAAGCCAGATATTGGACTCTCTTAGGGGCAGCAAATAGTATGAGCCCAGCTGCTTAAGATGCTGTCAAATTATTGCAAATGGGTCATTAAGATTCCTATGGACACCATACAAAATGAGAACTCTCAGGACTGCTTATCCCTAAAGCTAATTGCCAAAAAGTCAGATTTTTAGGGAGCTTAAAGGATTGTGGCCAGCATAATTTTTATATTACTCTTAATAATATTTACTACTTATTACCTCCACCTTTTTGTGACCCTCTGAACCAGATATTAATCTGCCAGTCAGACTCTCGTTCTAACCCGTGGGTGGGATGAACTTCAAACCTTTGAGAATATGATTCCATGTGGAATATGATACAATATTAAATTATATACAGTTGACGAAGACACACACCCATTGTTGTTTAAGCTCACCAGGGAGTATCTGTAAAAGATAATGGATAATGAATGATTGTGTAAATATTGCAGAGGCTGTGTTAATTGTAGTAATGGAATAAAGGAAAAGGTTCTGGTTTGTGGAGGAGGTACTACCTTTAAAGGTTGTCTGCCAGTGGAATTACCTCCACCATAAGCATTGTAAGGTGAGGAAAGTCCAAATGCTACTGGTACATTCTTCTCCACGTGTAGCATTTTTTCAACCAACTGAAACATTATCAATTACCACACTAAATGATGACTCATGTTTTTTAATTCCTTCCCTGGGCGGTCGAAACACTAGGCAAATTGGAAACCTGCCCTGCCTTTCTAGGCCTGATCCTACAGTATCAGGTTTTGCTGGATGAAACAAAACACGTTTGCGCAGGAAATTGACCAAGAGTAATGCAAAGTAGTGCAAAACAGTGCTTTGCATTACTCAGCGCCAGGGAGGCGTTGCATGGGTGTGCCCATGCAACCACCCACTCTTTCTGACGCAAAAACCTATCTACCAAAAGTGAGACAGGGTTTTGCATCACAAATGAAAGGCTTTTGAAACCAGGCGTTCAAAGGAGAAATGTTTTCATTTCTTCTTTCTTTTCCAGCTTTGCATGTGTGCTGCACTGTACAGCACACAAACAAGGCGGGAAAAGATTCTAGGTTGTCCAGGCATAGTACTTTGCACTAGAAGGGGATCTTTCTAGTACAAAACCTGTGCTAGACTCGTGCAAACACCATTGCACTATGGTGCAAGGGTGTGTGCATGACTCACTGCACCAAAATTCTGTGCCAGTGCTGGGGAGAGTGCAGGAGAGTCATATTTCTGTAGATAGGGCCCTCTCCTGCTCCCTCCCCATCTCGCAATACAGCGCAGTATTTTTGGTTGCTGCGTTGGGTTGGGCCACGGTTTAGTAAAGCTGCCCCAAACAATCCTATTTCTTCCAACTGGTTCAAGTTAAGAAGTTCTGAAATGTTTGGGTTGTTTGATACTTTTTTCCTTCTCTGTACCACTTTCATTCTATTGTCAAAATATCAAAACTTATCAAATATGGGACCAGATGTACTATGCATTTTGATTATGCGTTTTTGTCTGATTCGGTGTTTCCGACATTAAAATGATTTTTTGAATGTACTAAATCCATAATTAGGAGTTGGCAATGGTATACTGAGTCCTAAGATGGCTTTGCGTTTGGATAATGATTGAAATTTGAAGGGGGTGTTCCTTCCAAATTGGAAATCAATATATTATGTGTCAATATTTTGCAGCATAAATCCGGTGCAAAACATTGAAAAATGAATGCCTCCCAAATTAAGGTGGCAATGCTTTCATAAAAGTGAAAGGATCTCCATGAATCTTTGAAAAACGTGTGTTTGGGAGTAGGCAGTGGTCCAGCGAACCGCTGCCCATTCTTAAACAAGCTTTTTAAAAAAAAGACAACCATTTTCTTTTAATAGAAACGGACTGTGTTTAAAAGACGTTATCTCCGCTGAGTATCACAGGCATGAAGTCTACTGAACATAGCAGGCCGACATTTCTGTGATACCTACAATCAAAGTGTCACAATTTACGACCTAGCTCGTGAATATTAATAAAGTACGTCAGATTGCGAGCTTTTTTACTCCTTTTTTGTGTACTGACCTATTTGTACATGGGTGGGTTTGCAAAAAACGTTATAGTCGTAAAAAAACTGGTTACAAATTACGACCAGTATTTGCAACTAAAAACGACATGTATCTGGGCCTCGGTGCTCACCAATGGATCTAAAAATGTTCTCGAATGTAGACGTCCTTGCCTTCTTTCTTTGGCTTTCCATTAACGTGCACTGTTTGCCCTTGAGTTAGCTGTACGGGAAAATTGCCCTTGAGACATAGTATGAAAACAGCTGTACTGATTAATGACACACATAGGCGGGGTGACGTTAACACGATTGGCAGCACTTGAACAGCAGTTCCTGGAAAACGAGGTTTGGAGCAGAAGGTTAATGGCATGACTGATTTGCAGCACTGCTAGGTTCTGTCCAAATATGGAAGGTCTAGTAGCTGGCTTGAGATCAAGGCCCTGGGAAAATATTGCAACTACAGACTTGAGGATGTCAGTGGTCAATACCCATATCTGCTGTGCAGCCTGATATGTATGTTTCAAAACAATATCTGCTATATAGTGAGGACGATGCTTCAATTGGGGAAGTGGCAACTATCACAAGGCAATGGGTCAATCTGCAAGCGTTACTTTTTGTGGCGCTGGTCAGTCACTGGACCCGCCTCCTCCACCGGCGGTGGTCACTCACTGGAACCGCCTCCTCCACCGGCGGTGGTCACTCACTGGAACCGCCTCCTCCTCCTCCTCCCATTCACCTTAAACCCAACCTACTAAAAATTTCGGAAGCCTTCATTGCGCGCGCTGCATCGCCAAATGTGATGCAGCGCGTGCAACAAAGTTCGTTTTTTTTTCAGTACTTACCTTAAATCGTCCGTTTCCCGCATTTTACAACACCCCAGCCTGCCCCTCCCCCGCCCCAGGTCCCGCCCGATGGCACGCCCGTCACGGGCCGTGCCTGGAACCTGGCTATTTCCCTTCAAAGAGCTACCTGTATTTAGTATCTTCTTTGCATTTCTATTGCCATGCTGCCCTCGAGTGAAAGAGCGTTTAACAAAAGCTTTAAGATAAAAAAATAGAGACTGGGTAACGTATTACAACAATACACCCTTGGCTCTTTTGCGAGACAAACTACCTATTGCGCTAAATGCTAATCTAATCTTTTGGCATTCTCTACCTCACCCACTTCTTAAACGTACGGCTGTTATGCCACCTTTGCCTTTTCTTTCCATGTATCCATATCCAATGTTTTCCCAGTTCCTTCTTCAGATCTCCTTACTTCTTCTTGACCCAGCAGCCTTTCCTCCTCCAGACATACAATTCCTCAGTCAGCCCACCCTCACTTGCATCGGAGGTGCTATGTTGCCCAATCTACTCCTGCCTTATCTAAAAAACCTAGTGCAACCGGATCTCAATATGTGTCCCAAACATATTTCTTTCTTCTCCTGGTCATTTTCATGTATTGCAGAAGAACCCTCACAAAGATGCCATTTGTGTCTGCTCTCCACAAACTTTTCATACAAGTAAACCCTTACACAACTGGCATTGGAGTTTTTAGGAAACTGTTCCCAGACAATAAAGATATACTGCATGCTTATTGATTAATGAAGGGACTCTAACATTTATGTCCAGGTGCGGCATCCATCTGATTCCTTTATGTTCTCACTCGATCCTCCAAGGAGGTTGATTAATTCAGGTGATTCCAGCTTCTGGCTATACCCTATAGTAGCTGGGTTCTGATTCTTCCTGATAGGGTGGACTATAGATAACTCTTACTTTGCTGCCATTATGTAGGTGGCAGAGTGTATAGGGAGAGGCCCGCAGTATCCGTTGTTAGGAAAAAGAGCCTTTTGAAGGGGCACAAGTTCTTGCCTCTCTTTAGGTTTTGCCTGGCGAAAGATGCGCTCTGCGCATCTTTTTCGCGCAGGCGAAAACCTAATGACTATGGTAGGGGAGACAGGAACGGCCCCCGTCTTCCATTGGCTAGCTCCATAAATGGAGGCTAGCCATTGGAAGACGGGCCTGTCCGTCAATGCCGGACCAGATTCGGGGGCGTTCCCGAGAATTTTTGGCTTTTGGCCACGTCACGCTACGTCAGCCAAAAGCCGGGAACGCCCCCGAATCTGGTCCGGCATTGCCGGCACCCGCCTGAAGGAGAAGGAGCCTCACTTACATGGCGTGGAGCGCTTTTGCTGACCTCTAAAGCCGGTGCCCACCCGGCATTGTCCCTTTGTTTCCCCGCCGCGGCCCCCGAAGCCGAGTTTCCCAGCCGAAGGAAGCAGCCGTCCGCCTCCAGCCAGGGCCGCGCTGGGATTGGCCCAGCCGGCCGAGCCTCCGCCGCGTCATCACTAGAGCTGCTTCCTCTGCTCTGACGCGGACACGGGCAGTCAGGTAAGTTTTCTTATTTTTAAAAAATGTACTTTTTAACCCCCCGTGCGAGTCCCCCCCCGCCCGCCCGCACCCCCAAGTCCCGTCGTCCTCCCCCCAAGTCCCGTCCCGTCCCCCCCCCTCACCCCGCGTGAGTCCCGTCCCCCCCCCCCACAAGTCGTAAGGATCGGAATGACTTAGGATGATTTCTAGGTGCACGCGACAGCAGACGTTTGAATGCCAGGTTATGGTAACTATAACGTAATGAGACAGAGTTCAGCGGATGAGGACCTGCGAGTTTCAGAGGAAGTGAATACATCTGTGGAAGAGCATTATAATATGGAGTATTGGCTTACGGAGAAGTAGAGCAATTTGACGAACGGGAGCCAGCGAATAGTGCAACAATAACATCTAGTGGTCAGACTGTATCTGTAGCTGAAGTACTGCGTGCAGTAGAACTAGGGTACTTACGGAGGAGAAAAGAAATATAATCACTCATGACTAGTCACTATATGTCGGTTTCTGTATATATATTGATGTCCTGGAAGGTGAAGACAATGGTGCAACAGTGAACAGTCAAAGTATGTTGGTATGCAGTACGGATACCAGTGGCTAGTATATAATATCAACTTAGGAAGGAGAAGACGGACACAGGCGTAGTAGAGAGTGAGTTGTCCCAGTGTAACACGGGCAGTGATCACAGAAGGGGGAGATACTGATGCAACAATGACATCATTGACCAGGCTTTATATGATTTTTAATATAATGCGATGTTTCTTTAAGATTTCCATGATGCTCCTTTTGGTATGTCCACAGCATGAGCTATGAAAGCAGCGTGGGCGGTCTTTGCATGCCCACAAACGCCGGGGATGCCTGGTTTCACCTTGGAGATACCCAGGAGGGAACTTCTCACAGGGAAAGCCAGGACGGGTTCCCCAGCGGTCTATAGCGCCAGGACGCCTCCGGGTAGAAGTGCGCTTTACAAGACACACACACACATTTCACTACCATTTTTTCCACTGAGGCATATTTCGGAGAGAGAAAGAATTTATGAACTAATTTCTCAAAGAAAAAGCAAAGCATTCAAGCACTAATATAGCCTTATAACCCGCTGTAGAGGGCTATACTGGCTATTAAAGGCCCTCTCCAGCGTTAAAGGCCCGAGCCGAAGGCGAGGCCCTTTAACAAGGGAGAGGGACTTTAATAGCGGTATAGCCCATCTACAAAGGGCTATAAGGCTATTAGAACATTCTGTCACCAGAGGGCAGAATGTTCTAACAAAATAACAAAGCCTTTTGGAAGCGTGAGGCAATTGGAATCCCCTCAGGCTCCCTGAAGCCTTAGTTCACAGCCAGAGCTATGAACAAAGAAACATTGGAATGTCGGAGCTCCAGGCTTATACCAGGCTTTATAAGCCCAGAGCACTCCATTGTTTGCAATGAAGCTCCTAACATTCCAATGTTCTAATATTTAATAAATGTATAAGTAAGCGGATCTTAAGTTGGGAAAAGAATACACATACAGTGGTTTAGTGTTGTGATTCACACAAAACAAGAGATTGGCAAATTAATTTAAAAGAAGTCAAGATGTGCGTTTTTTTAAAGTGAAGCTAAAGCTTGCACTCAATTATCTACTAAAGGAATTGTTAGTCCCAACATCCTTGTTGTGGTATTCTCTCATACATTTTGCCTTCAACCCCTGATTTTTGATGACTTTGTTTTTGTTATCATTGGGAATCTTTGCACTTTGCTCCTGCTAACTTCTGCTAAAGTGTGTGTGCTCTCTCCTTAAACAAGGTAACATTGGCCTACACCTAATTGGCACATTTAATTTACTTGTAAGACTCTAGTAAATAGTACTACATGTAGCCAGTGCCTGTAAATGAAATGTTACTAGTGTGTAGTAGCATTCATTGTGCCACCCACTAAAGTAGCACTTCAAGACGCGGATCAGCCTAGTCATTGCAAACTGGAGTTTAGTTTTAAACTGCCATATCTACTTGCCACAATACACCTTTTTGTCAGGCCTAAATGTTCCTTTTTAATACTTTTAAGTCACTCCTAAGGTAGGCCCAAACCACACTAATAGTAGAGCAGGATGTATGGTATTTAAAAAGTAGGATATGTGTGTTTACGTTTTATATGTCCTGACAGTGAAAATCCCCAAACATCGTTACCTCATTACATTTAATAAGTGCTACCTTCAGATTGTAAGCATATCGAAATATGCGGTTTACACTCAATGTAAAATCCTCTTTAATGGTGAAGTTGCATTTTGAGTTATAATTTTGAAAATGCCACCCTTAGAAAGTTCACCAAACAACCAAGGGCTTTGACTCTTCTCAGTAAGGCAGAGTCTAAATTACTAATCAACCAAAACAAATGCCAGTACTGAAACCTGATATACTGAACTGTTTGGCCAACAGACTAGAAACTCAAATTTTTAGACCTGTGAATGAGTTAATCCATCAAAATTACTTTTTATTTTTCAATTTTCAATCCAGAGAACATACAAAATATTCATAAATATGTGCAAAAGACATGAAAAATATGACAAAAACAGACGTCAATGAACAGATCACAGTGCTATAAAAATCACTACATACACCCTCTTTCACATTCACTCCCTCACTCAAAAACTGAATCCTCTTCACACAAACTAACATACATACACAAACAACATACTTGGTGGTGCAAAGGAAAAATTTGGAAATGTAATGGGACCTACGTGATCGTATTAGCACAATTGTTAACTTATAATTTAAAGACCTGATAGGCGGCAGCCTGAAACCTGATTAACACAATTGACCTGCACCTAAACATTAGAATTGTATCTTTATCGCACAGAATTTGCAAAATATAGCTGACTTCTAGCGTAGGTACAACCAAAACAAGACAAGGTCGACGCGTTTCAAACCAGACCCTTTTGTCCGGTTCTCATCAGGACCAGTGGATAACCTGCAAGAGGATACAAACAACATCCTTAACATCATACATCATTATTCACAAGAACTATGATGGCAGTCCGCCATACCAAATAGCCTCCTACCTTGTTCTAGAAAATGGCTTCAGTCCATACTCAGGGAGCGTGAAATTCTATTAAAAAAATCACAGGCAACACAATGGGTTAGTGACCACATGTCTAACACCGTTTGTGTAATTTTTTCCGTGAATCTAACTCCACAAAAAACCTCCGTTTTTGATGTAGGCTTACCTCCAGAGAGGTGTGGGGAAGCTGGGCTGTGGGTTATGAGTTGCCCGGGGGCCCAAGTATATCTGGGACTTGTAGTTTCTGAAAAAAGTGGGAGAGCACGGGGATCGGGTAAGATTTGGGCATGGTTCTTTGCAGGCAATTCAAAAGACCGAGCATGGCCTGATGCAAGCGTTAAAACAAAGGGCTGCATTCTTACTTTAAGCTGCAGACGGCGTCTCGTAAATCAAATGGAGGGGATTGGCCTCCGACGGGAAAAGCCCAATGCGGTGTGTGCGGCGTTTTCTGATTTCTTTTCTTTTTCCTGTAAAATTGATGTTGACCTAATAAATCTCACAAACTGAGCTCGCGATTGAGCAGCAAGAAGTCACAAGCGCAGTGTAAAACTTACAGATCCCAAGGATTACTTCAAAGATGCTGCTTCCACGATCGTCGGCATAGGAATCACCGCGATTTCCTGGTTGTGGAACCCGGAAATGCAGCGTCTGCTTAAGATTGGTGGACCGCGCCCACGTGATGCGTCACGCTGATGAAACTGAAGGCTAATCTTAAAGTGCCCACAGCACCGGGATATATACACCGGTGTCCTTCGAATAAACAATGGGTGTCTTTACAGTCTCTAAAGCGCTGAAATGAAGGGTGGCCACCCGTCCAGTCAGGTGCTGGGCATTTCGAACAGATCTCGTCGACAATGTTATTATTGAATCCTAGCAATTTCTGACAATTCATTAAGGCCATTTGTGGCGTATTAAATTTCATAATTAGATGGGCTTCACGTTGGCTAAGTCTTGCCTCAATGTCACCACCTCTCACATCTGTCTCTATTTTGGCCAGAACAGTCCATTTGAAATCTGCCTCTGTGTGCCCTTTCATCATCCAGTGGTTCACCAATGGTGCATTTGCCACATTCCTTCGTACTCTTGATTTATGTTGTGTTATCCTTTGTCTGATTTCTTGTGAACTTTTTCCTACATACAATTTCGGGCAGGAGCAGACAATATCGTACACAACATTCTTTGTTTTACAGTGGGTAAAAGTTGAATGCTTCCAAAAAATTCCTGCATGTTGGAACACGTCTCCTTCCATTGTCTGATCGCAGCAGGAACAGGTACAACATCTATGGTGGTCCTGGACTGGTTGTAAGCCCAGTAGACTTCGTAGTGTTCCTTCCTTATTGTTAGGTAATGCTGCTCGCGTGACAAAATTAGCAATACTTTTCTCTTTCTTGAACGCAAAGAGTGGTGGTTTTTGTAAACTGATATCTAGATTTTTAATCAGATGCCAGTTTTGGTGAATTGTCTTTTTGAGTTCATTGGCATTTGGACAAAATGTTGCTACGCAAACAACTCTCTCCAGTGGTTTTTTAGTTCTTTTCTCTAACAAAACCTCTCGAGGTGTCCACCATGCTCGTCGTAGTGCGTGTTTCAATAATTTCTTCGGGTAACCACGATCCAGCAGGCGCTCCAATAGTTTTTGGGCATTTTGAAAATATTCGTCTTTGAATGTACAGTTACGCCTAACTCGTAAGAATTGGCCAAAAGGTAAATTCTGGCGAAGGTTGCAGGGATGGTTACTCGTATAATGTAATGCTTTGTTGCGATCAGTTTCTTTTCTGAATAGTGTTGTCGCCAATGATCCTTCGGATGCATACACTTTTACATCCAGGAAGGTAATTTGATGGGTAGAACACTCCAGGGTGAATTGGATGTCTTTAGTCCGTCTGATGAGCCAGTTGAAAAAATCAAGCAACTCTATTGGAGCGCCTGCTGGACCGTGGTTACCGGAAGAAATTATTGAAACACGCACTACGACGAGCATGGTGGACACCTCGAGAGGTTTTGTTAGAGAAAAGAACTAAAAAAACACTGGAGAGAGTTGTTTGCGTAACTCAAAAAGACAATTCACCAAAACTGGCATCTGATTAAAAATCTAGATATCAGTTTACAAAAACCACCACTCTTTGCGTTCAAGAAAGAGAAAAGTATTGCTAATTTTGTCACGCGAGCAGCATTACCTAAAAACAAGGAAGGAACACTACAAAGTCTACTGGGCTTACAACCCGTCCAGGGCCACCATAGATGTGGTACCTGTTCCTGTTGCGATCAGACAATGGAAGGAGACGTGTTCCAACATGCAGGAATTTTTTGGAAGCATTCAACTTTTACCAACTGTAAAACAAAGAATGTTGTGTACGGTATTGTCTGCTCCTGCCCGAAATTGTATGTAGGAAAAACTTCACAAGAAATCAGACAAAGGATAACACAACATAAATCAAGAGTACGAAGGAATGTGGCAAATGCACCATTGGTGAACGACTGGATGATGAATGGGCACACAGAGGCAGATTTCAAATGGACTGTTCTGGCCAAATAGAGACATATGTGAGAGGTGGTGACATTGAGGCAAGACTTAGCCAACGTGAAGCCCATCTAATTATGAAATTTAATACTGCCACAAATGGCCTTAATGAATTGTCAGAAATTGCTAGGATTCAATAATAACATTGCCGACGAGATCCGTTCGAAATGCCCAACACCTGACTGGATGGGTGACCACCCTTCATTTCAGCGCTTTAGGGACTGTAAAGACACCCATTGTTTATTTGAAGGACACCGGTGTATATATCCCGGTGCTGTGGGCACTTTAAGATTAGCCTTCAGTTTCATCAGCGTGACGCATCACGTGGGTGCGGTCCACCAATCTTAAGCAGACGCTGCATTTCCGGGTTCCACAACCAGGAAATCGCGGTGATTCCTATGCCGGCGATTGTGGAAGAAGCGTCTTTGAAGAAATCCTTGGGATCGGTAAGTTTTAAACTGCGCTTGTGACTTCTTGCTGCGTAATTGCGAGCTCAGTTTGTGAGATTTATTAGGTCAACATCAATTTTACAGGAAAAAGAAAAGAAATCAGAAAACGCCGCACACACCGCATTGGGCTTTTCCCGTCGGAGGCGAATCCCCTCCATTTGATTTACGAGACGCTGTCTGCAGCTTAAAGTAAGAATGCATCCCTTTGTTTTAACGCTTGCACCAGGCCATGCCCGGTCTTTTGAATTGCATGCAAAGAACCATGCCAAATCTTACCCGATCCCCGAGCTCTCCCCCTTTTTTCAGAAACTACAAGTACCAGATATACTCGGGCCCCCGGGCAACTCATAACCCACAGCCCAGCTTCCCCACACCTCTCTGGAGGTAAGCCTACATCAAAAACTGAGGTTTTTTGTGGAGTTAGATTCACAGAAAAAATGACAGAAAGGGTGTTAGACATGTGGTCCCTAACCCATAGTGTTGCCTGTGATTTTTTTAATAGAATTTCACGCTCCCTGAGTATGGACTGAAGCCATTTTCTAGAACAAGGTAGGAGGCTATTTGGTATGGCGGACCGCCATCATAGTTCTTGTGAATAATGATGTATGATGTTAAGGATGTTGTTTGTATCCTCTTGCAGGTTATCCACTGGTTCTGATGAGAACCGGACAAAAGTGTCTGGTTTGAAACGCGTCAAACTTGTCTTGTTTTGGTTGTACCTACGCTATAAGTCAGTTATATTTTGCAAATTCTGTGCGATAAAGATACAATTCTAATGTTTAGGGGCAGGTCAATTATGTTAATCATGTTTCAGGCTGCCGCCAATCAGGTCTTTAAATGATAAGTTAACAATTGTGCTAATAGGATCACGTAGGTCCCATTACATTTTCAAATTTTTCCTTTGCACCACCAAGTATGTTGTTTGTGTATGTATGTTAGTTTGTGTGAAGAGGATTCAGTTTTTGAGTGAGGTAGTGAATGTGAAAGAGGGTGTATGTAGTGATTTTTATAGCACTGTGATCTGTTCATTGACGTCTGTTTTTGTCATATTTTTCATGTCTTTTGCACATATTTATGAATATTTTGTATGTTCTCTGGATTGGAAATTGAAAAATAAAAAGTAATTTTGATGGATTAACTTATTCACAGGACTAAAAATTTGAGTTTCTACCCTTAGAAAGTTGGCATTTTTCTGCTCAAATCAAATGTGCCTTTCTGCCAGTGTCCTGGGTCACATGACTATGAATGCTATTTTCGGTTGTCTATTGCTTCGAGACAGTGAGACAATGGAAGCCTAGGTGTGAGGGGAGAGAGTCTGCATGACAGGATGGCTGGGGAGGAGCTGTAACCCTAATTAGATGTCAAAAGTCCCTTCCGGCAGCTCTCACAAATGAACGTGACACCAGGCCTGCCCTTGCCTTTGTCACCCAAGACAATTTTAAACCAGGAGTAAGAAGGGGAAGAATAGACCAGAACTTGTTTTGGGGCAAGGTCAGGGAATTCTGCCGCTCAAAGGCTGGCTCCAGCTAAAAAAATATGGACCTTTAGAACCTACCATCAGAGCACTGCTGGACCTGTGAAACATTCAAAAGAAGGCCTGTCCCTTCTGCTGGAAGGACTGCCTTTCTGTATGAAGAAGGAGGATCGGACCTGCTTGTTTTTATCCCAGGCTACTGAGAGTGACTTCAGTGGCCAGTTGGCTGACTTCCTGTGTGATCGACAGGGAAGGGCCTGCTTAGCTCTGGTGGCGCCCTGTGCGACAATCATTTTTGGCGCCCCCCACATCATAACCGCTTCCTCAGATTCTCTCACTACCACCGGACAGCAGTGCCCCAAGTCGCTCCAATCATAAGTTATTGGTAAACAAAGTGCCCTCCCCGGAGGTCTGCAAAAATAACAGTTGATGGACAGAATGCAGAACAATGTCAAACATTCACCCCAGTACAGAGATCTGGGCCTAAATCCATCGTTTTTTGCACTCCACACCACCCCAGTTCAGACATGGCCATATGCAAATCAGCCTTGACCCTGTGCCTTATGGGAACAGTCCAACCCGAACTGCCAAGCCATGTCTTTCCTGGACCGGAATCAAGCATCTTAGGACTGGTTTCTGGCTATCAGCCGTCTTCAGCCAGGATAGCTTGACTCCAGTGGTGTGGAGAGCATGGGACTCACGTCTGAGCATATCCATCCCACTCGGGGTGACAAATGCAAAAGTAACAGTTGATGGACAGAATGCAGAACAATGTCATACATTCACCCCAGTACAGAGATCTGGGCCTAAATCCATCGTTTTTTTGCACTCCACACCACCCCAGTTCAGACATGGCCATATGCAAATCAGCCTTGACCCTGTGCCTCATGGGAACAGTCCAGCCCGAACTGCCAAGTCATGTCTTTCCTGGCCCGGAATCAAGCATCCTAGGACCGGTTTCTGGCTATCAGCCATCATCAGCCAGGATAGCTTGACTCCAGTGGTGTGGAGAGCATGGGACTCGGGGTGACAAATGCAAAAACAACAGTTGAATAACAGAATGCAGAACAATGTCATACATTCACCCCAGTACAGAAATCTGGGCCTAAATCCATTGTTTTATTGCACTCCACACCACCCCGGTTCAGACATGGCCATATGCAAATCAGGCTTGACCCTGTGCCTTATGGGAACAGTCCAACCCGAACTGCCAAGCCATGTCTTTCCTGGACCGGAATCAAGCATCCTAGGACTGGTTTCTGGCTATCAGCTGTCTTCAGCCAGGATAGCTTGACTCCAGTGGTGTGGAGAGCATGGGACTCACGTCTGAGCATACCCATCCCACTCGGGGTGACAAATGCAAAAGTAACAGTTGATGGACAGAATGCAGAACAATGTCATACATTCACCCCAGTACAGAGATCTGGGCCTAAATCCATCGTTTTTTTGCACTCCACACCACCCCAGTTCAGACATGGCCATATGCAAATCAGCCTTGACCCTGTGCCTCATGGGAACAGTCCAGCCCGAACTGCCAAGTCATTTCTTTCCTGGCCTGGAATCAAGCATCCTAGGACCGGTTTCTGGCTATCAGCCATCATCAGCCAGGATAGCTTGACTCCAGTGGTGTGGAGAGCATGGGACTCGGGGTGACAAATGCAAAAACAACGGATTGGTGTCGTTACAACGCATACATTTACAACGACCTACCATTACAACGGAACTTTTACAACGCAAAAACTTTTACAACGCATGTATTTACAACGCATTTTTTTACAACGCAGGTACCTTTACAACGCATACCATTACAACGTAAGTATTGGTAAATATATATTAATTTTATAATCGTAAATTAATTGAAAAAATATATAATTTAATGTAATTTAATTTAATTTCATTTCATTTAATTAATTTAATTTAAAATGAATTTTAATTTATTTTTACCTTGTACCCCTGTACCCCAAAACCCAAAACTGACCCTCAACCCCAAAAATACCCCTTTACCCAAAAACCCAAAACTGACCCTGAACCCCATAAATACCCCTTTACCCAAAAACCCAAAACTGACCCTGAACCCCAAAAATACCCCTTTACCCAAAAACCCAAAACTGACCCTGAACCCCATAAATACCCCTTTACCCCAAAACTAAAAACTGACCCTGAACCCCAAAAATACCCCTTTACCCAAAAACCCAAAACTGACCCTGAACCCCAAAAATACCCCTTTACCCAAAAACGAAAAACTGACCCTGAACCCCAAAAATACCCCTTTACCCAAAAACTAAAAACTGACCCTGAACCCCAAAAATACCCCTTTACCCAAAAACTAAAAACTGACCCTGAACCCCAAAAATACCCCTTTACCCAAAAACTAAAAACTGACCCTGAACCCTAAAAATACCCCTTTACCCAAAAACTAAAAACTGACCCTGAACCCTAAAAATACCCCTTTACCCCAAACATATAACATTTAAAATATAATTATATACTTACCAATACTTAGGTTGTAATAGTATGCGTTGTAAAGGTACCTGCGTTGTAAAAAAATGCGTTGTAAATACATGCGATGTAAAAGTTTTTGCGTTGTAAAAGTTCCGTTGTGATGGTATGTCGTTGTAAAAGTTGCGTTGTAAGTGATGTTTCCCAAAAACAACAGTTGAATAACAGAATGCAGAACAATGTCATACATTCACCCCAGTACAGAGATCTGGGCCTAAATCCATCGTTTTGTTGCACTCCACACCACCCCAGTTCAGACATGGCCATATGCAAATCATGCTTTACCCTGTGCCTCATGGGAACAGTCCAACCCGAACTGCCAAGCTATGTCATTCCTGGACCGGAATCAAGCATCCTAGGACCGGTTGCTGGCTATCAGCCGTCTTCAGCCAGGATAGCTTGACTCCAGTGGTGTGGAGAGCATGGGACTCACGTCTGAGCATACCCATCCCACTCGGGGTGACAAATGCAAAAGTAACAGTTGATGGACAGAATGCAGAACAATGTCATACATTCACCCCAGTACAGAGATCTGGGCCTAACTCCATCGTTTTTTTGCACTCCACACCACCCCAGTTCAGACATGGCCATATGTAAATCAGCCTTGACCCTGTGCCTCATGGGAACAGTCCAGCCCGAACTGCCAAGTCATGTCTTTCCTGGCCCGGAATCAAGCATCCTAGGACCAGTTTCAGGCTATCAGCCATCTTCAGCCAGGATAGCTTGACTCCAGTGGTGTGGAGAGCATGGGACTCACGTCTGAGCAAACCCATCCCACTCGGGGTGACAAATGCAAAAATAACAGTCGATGGACATTAATTAATCAATGTCTCCATGCTACCCCTCCCTCGCGACCTCCCCAGACACCCTCCCGCAAGTCCTCCTGGCAGCGACTGATGACTACTGCTAAAAGTATGAAATAGAACTGAGTGCTGCTTTGAGGATGAAGATAAATTATGGAAAACTCGTCTAAGGGTATGAAGCAAAGTTTGCTGAAAGCATAATGGAAGGTGGAGGATTGCTGATCTAATTTTCACAGTTTCAGAGTGACATTTCGACCTGGCAAAATAAAGCTTTTGCCAGGCCTGAACCTTCTTTTTAGTACTCATATGTCACCACTAAGGTAAGTTCTAAATACCCATAGCAGTAAGTACAAAAGAGCTACCCAATAATCCCCGAGGGGACTGGTAAATACTGAACAAAATAAAAAAGTAGGCTCAGGAAGGATAACTTATGTACAATATTAACGTATTTGGGGGTGATTGGCGTCAAAAGAATCCAGCCATTAGCAGCAATGAAAGGCACTTGAGAAAATGTATCTTCATGTATAATAAGGCGTACTCTTATTAGGTTATGCCAGATATATTTTGAACACAGAAATCACTTCAATACAAAAAAGATAAATGAGAAAATATCATTCAATGACTATTCATAAAGGGCCATGTGTTGGAAGCCCACCTGTCTCCTAATAATCACAAAGTTTGAGTCACAGTTTATTGAATGGAAATTAATGGTAACAGGGAAATCCACCTAACCAAGAGAAGTCCATCCAAACTTTCTTCCAGTATTGTTTGTAGTATGTGGTTGGACAATGGTAAGAGTGGATATGTCATCAACGTTTGTGTCTCTAAGGCTAGGAAGCACACAAGACCATCTTCAGGACTAGGTGTCGAGAATGCGAAAAATGGCCGCCCTTAAAGGAACATAAGGAGCTAACTGTATGGATAACGAATGATCAAATTCTCCAGGAATAAAAAAAAACAACAGTCACAAGAATCATGAATGAATCAGCCCAAAGGGCAAGGTGCATAGGGGCAGATTTATGTTAACTGGCGCATCCCCAGGGATGCGCCAGTTAACGTGCGCCACAGTGCGTCACAGTGCGCCACAGCTCCGCCACCCATGGTGCGCCGCATTTATAATGCGGCGCACCATGGTGCAAAAACGGCACAGATGCGTGACGCATCTGTGCCGGAAATGAGGTGCATTGTTGGAGTTGCGTCGCAAGCGCGACGCAGCTCCAGCAAGGCTTGGTGGTGCCCCATCTACACAATGCTGCATCAAGACCTACGCCTGCTTCAAGCAGGCTCAGGGTTTTGACGCAGCATTGGCCTGAAAGTGACTGAGTGAAATCTCATAGATTTCACTCAGCCACTTTCAGTAGGCGTTCCTGCGCAGGAACGCCCCCTCCTGCGCAGGAACGCCTCCTTATGGCGCAGGGCTTTACAACGTGACGCATCTCCTAAATGCGTCACGTTGTAAATAGGGCGCATTGTTTGCGCCGCAGTTGCGTCAAATAAAGTGACGCAATTGTGGCGCAAGGGCATCATAAATCTGCCCCATAGTATTTAGAAAGCAAGACATTTATATTTCCAGTTTTACATGACCTGACAGTCAAAAACCTACAAAGTAATTTTTCAGTGACAGCAAGGGCATTGTTGCAGGAATCATAAAGCACAGTGGGACTTCAATTTCTACTAAAACCTATCACATGACCTGATAATATGACATGGTAAAACTTATAGTTTGGTGAACCTGGCTCTCAGGAAGAAATACCAGTGCTCATATTGGAAAAAGAAGTAAGCCATCTAGTAGCAAAAATTCATAGCATTGCTGGAAACTATGGTATTACACTTATATTTAATATACATATATTTCATGTAATTGGTTTAGTAGTTCTATAATATTACTGCACATGTACTATAAGTGTTATTCACAAACCTACATGTGGAGGTCTCTGCCTCTCCTGTCTCTTGGGTATGGAGACCTCAGCCCCCACTGCAGAGATTTCCTGTCAAGTACACCTACCAATAATAGTAAAACTGGGAGGGAAAAGGGGAATGGTTACAAAATAGGTAATACTTCCTACTAAACAGAAGGTGTTGAAAATGACCATCGTTTGTGTGGTATTTCCCGAGATGTTTGCCTTCTTTAACGAACCCACTTTTGTTGGCAATAGGACTCTGCTCACCTTACTCCTGCTAATCAGTGGTCTCTTTTAAACATGGTAAAATTGGCTTTCATCTAATGTTCACATTTAATTAACTTATTTGTCCCTAGGATATGGTACCACATGTACCCAGGGCCTGTAAATTAAATGCTATCTGTTGGCTGCGGCACTCATTGTGCCACCCACTAATGTAGCACTATACAACATATCTCCAGGCCTACCTTTGCAGCCTGTGTGAACAGTTTCAGAGTGACATTTCAACCTGGCAAAAT
Organism: Lissotriton vulgaris; assembly: GCF_964263255.1. Classification (NCBI taxonomy): domain Eukaryota; kingdom Metazoa; phylum Chordata; class Amphibia; order Caudata; family Salamandridae; genus Lissotriton; species Lissotriton vulgaris. The sequence goes on along the minus strand of NC_141693.1, from coordinate 372,336,678 downwards.
AAAGCTTTTTCCAGGCCTAAACTTTCTTTTTAGCACTCATAAGTCACCACTACGGTAAGTTCTAAATACCCATAGCAGTAATTACAACATAGCTACCCAATAATTCCATAGGGGACTGGTATATACTGAACAAAATAAAAAAGTAGTCTCAGCAAAGATAACTTATGTACAATATAAAAGTATTTGGAGGTGATTGGTGTCAAAAGAATCCAGCCACTAGCCGCAATCAAAGGCACTTGAGAAAATGTATGTTCATGTATAATAAGGCATACTCTGATTAGGTTATGCCAGATATATTTTGAACACAGAAATCAGTTCAATACAAAAAGGATAAATGAAAAAATATCATTCAATGACTATTCATAAAGGGCCATGTGTTGGAAGCCCAGCTGTCTCCTAATAATCACAAAGTTTGAGTCACAGTTCATTGAATGGTAATTAATGGTAACAGGGAAATCCACCTAACCAAGAGAAGTCCATCCAAACGTTCTTCCAGTATTGTTTGCAGTATATGGTTGGACAATGGTAAGAGTGGATATGTCATCCTCGTTTGTGTCTCCAAGGCTAGGAAGCACACAAGAGCATCTTCAGAACTAGGTGTCAATAATGCAAAAAATGACCGACCTTAAAGGAACATATGGAGATAATCTGTACGGATAATGAATGATCAGATTCTCCGGGAATAAAAAAAACAACAGTCACAAGAATCATGAATGAATCATCCCAAAGGGCAAGGTGCATAGTATTTATAAGGCAAGACATGTATATTTACAGTGTTACATGTCTGGGCAGTCAAAAACCTACAACTTAATTATTCAGTGTTTCAAGGCTGTCCATCCCATAGAAAAAAACTGGGTTACACTATACCACCCTACTGTGCCTAATGTCAGTTTAGGAGCTGCTAGAAAGATGAGTCAAGGACTTATTTTAATAATAATATATAATCCAACTCAATGGTAAACTTGGATTTAATATACCAATTAATAAAACTACACTTTTAGAAAGTTTTCATATTTCTGCCTATCCCACATGTGCTTTTCTGCCAGTGTTCAATGTCACCTAACTGTGGAATGACACCCCTGTGGTTAGTTGTGACTTGCTACTGCACAGTGGACTACAATCTTGGGTGTATAGTGGTGTTTTTTTTCATTGAGCATTATATCCTGCAGGCTGTGCCCAGATCATTACTGAGCTTCCAATGACACCTACCCTGTCAGTAGCAGATGTAGCTCACACATAGACCTGCCTCCCTTTGTCTTCCTAATAAGCTTGGCTCCCAACCCAAAGAGAGGTGGAGCTGCTCCAGAACTGGTCATGAGTTACCACAAGGGAGGATTTGTCTATTATCCTAACCACACATCTGGGTGGGCACAGGGATCTCTGACCATGGGAAGGATGCATCTGCCACATTGGATTGAGGGAGAAAGGGGTACTCAATCAATCAATCAGGGTTTTGTTTACGCAACTACTCACCGGCGAGGTTCTCAAGGTGCTGGGGGGGGCAGCTCAGTTGAGTGCTGAGGTCATCTTAAGAGCCAGGTCTTGAGGTCCTTCCTGACCTGGGGCAGAGTGGGGGTTTGCTGGAGGTGGAGGGGAGGTTGTTTCAAGCCTTGGCTGCAAAGTAGGAGCAGAACTTTCTTCCCGTACTGGTCTTGTAGATGCGTGGAATGGTGTCCAGAGAGGTCAGCTGATCAGAGCTAAAGAAAGAACTAAGAAAAGCTCTAAGGAAATTACGACAGGACAAATCCAAGGGAGTAGGCTGAAAAACTTTTCAACAAATGAGAATACAATTCAAAAAAAGAATATGGGATTTTAAAAAGGAGAAAACTGAGAGTTTCTGGTCTAAATTAATTTACAATTTAAGACGCTCAAATCTTGACAAATTTTGGCAGACAATAAACAACTTCTCTAGACCTAGAAACATATTAACGTTGCATATACAAGAGCAGCAGTGGGTTACCTTCCTCATGGATAAATTTAAAGAAGAACAACTCCACGACATAGACAATTTCCAGTTATCATCCGCAAAGCAGACTAACGAGAATGAATTGAAATCACAGACTAATCAACCAATGTACACAATAGAAGAAATATCAAACATAATAAAGAAAGGCAAAAGCGAAGGTGCTCCTGGCCCGAATGAATTTCGTAGCGCACCCTGCATCTCAAAATGCGATGCAGCGCGCTCTACGAAATTCATTTTCTTTATTACATTGTTTACTCACCTGCAACTAACCATATTCCGTTGTTTACCACCCCCCACCCTGCCCCTCCCCCGCACCACCTCCCTGCCCCACCGTACTCCCTCCACGGGCCGCGGCTGATAAATCATTACCCCCAAAAGAGGAGACAGATCGAATCCAAAAAATGATAGGCTAATTGCCTTACAGGATGTCAAAGCCAAATATTTTGCTTCATTAATCCTTAAAGACCTAGCCGATTGGTCTAGAGAACGTAACTAATACCAAAAAATCAAACCGGCTTTAGGAAGGGTATTGGAACTATTACAAAAATTCTGTCAATTTCAATGATTGCTGAAAGATGCAAAAATAGAAAACAAGATCTTCATCTGTGTAACATGGACTTAAAAGCCGCCTTTGATAGCATAGATCGGAAACTCATGTGGTCTAAATTAAAATCGTGGGGTGTACCAGATAGAATATTGAAGGGTCTACTACTGTTTTACACGGATACCTGGGTATGCATGAAGCTTGGGAATGGATCTAGAGTATCCAGAAAAGTGTATACCAACATGGGTCTGAAGCGGGGGGTGTACTGGCCCCGCATCGTTTTAATTTATTCATCTCAGACCTTTCAAGTCAATAAATCAACTCACACAAGCTGAGAAAACTACAATTATCACACCTTGCCTATGCAGACGATGTTGTTCTTTTAAGCTTGACCAAGGTAGACTTGACAAGACTACTCAATGAACTCTCCGAATTTCTGTTGGTAAATAAGTTGGAATTACATTTTTCAAAAACGAAATCAATGCTTATCACAAATTGAACAGCCTCTACTCAACATATTAGATTAAAGGGCAATCTACTGGAGAAAGTATCATGCTACAAATATTTGGGATTCTATATCGACGATATATTTCTTCTGATCGCAAAACGATAATTTATGACACAGCGAGGAGGAGCACTAATATTCACTCTTAAAACGCTTGCAAAGAAACTGGAGGGACAGCCTTTGAAATCATTATTAACGATAATTGCAGCCAAAGGACTGCCAACACTATCATACGCCAGTGCTGCAATGCACGGGAAGGACTCAGAAATCCTAAACAAACGAATGGCATGCATTTATAAAAAGGTTCTTCAACTCCCGAAAACTGCTTCACCAGCGCAGATGCGCCTGGTGTTCGGGCTCATAAACGAAACACTGGCAGGCTCTACACATACATTAAAGTATGGTACCAAATAAAACAAAATGTAGAGGAAAACAGTCTTAATGAATCTCTGTGGCAGGAAATGGAACAAGATAAACACTCGCCAGCATACACATTTTTTGAACATGCATTAAAGCCTACCTGCACAAGTGAGTTGTGGAATAAAAAAATGTCCTACCAAACATTCAAATTAACACTAAACAAGGCTGCAAAGTTCCACTCGCTACTGGTTGATAAAGACCTTTTTTCAACAAGAAGTCATTCATGGTCAGTGATCAACACTTATAAACCACTGAAACAAGCGGCCTATTTGGACTCCACTTACTCTATTTATGTAAACAGGAAATTAATAATATTAAGGTTTGGACAGTTCCCCCACTCTTGCGGGAGCCCCTCATTGGAAACATAAGGAAAATTAAATGAATGAATGTTATGGTTTTAGATAATTGAACAATAAATCAAAAGCTGTTCAGAGGTGTATCTTGGGTGCGTGCAAGGAGAGGCGGTCATTTAGGTATGCTGGTCAGATGTTGTGGAGGGCCTTGTAAGCGTGAGTGAGGAGCTTGAAGATTATTCTTATTTTGATGGGGAGCCAGTGGAGATCGCAGGGGCGTTTGGTGATGTGGTGGTGGTGGGAGATGTCTAGGACCAGTCTGACTGCGGCGTTCTGGATGGTCTGGAGCTTTCAAAGTAATTTCTTGTTGATTCCCGTATAGAGAGCATTGCCGTAGTCCAGTCTGCTACTGATGAGGGGGTGCTTTTCTGGATTCGGGTGGGATCCATCTGTACGTTTTTCGGAGTATGCGGAGGGTGTTGAAGCAGTCGAAGGATACGGGATTGATCTGGCAGTTCATTGTGAGCTCTGAGTCTAATATGATGCTGAGGGTACTGAGGGATAGCTTACAGTAGGAGACGCAGGAATTGCTGCAAAAGTTGGTAGGGCCTCCCCTAGGAACTTGTATTCCATTAATTAGGAAGTGGCCAGGAGCTTTCCCCACTTATAGACTGGGCGTAAATAGGGCATCCCCAGTACCCTCCTCTGACCACTACTGGACCTGTGAAGATCAGAAGTCTGAATCCTAAAGGAAGACTGGACCTGCTTACCTTGAACCCAGAATCACAACAGTGACTCCAGAGATCAGTTGGCTAACCTCCTGTTTGAGCTACAGCAACACAACGATTCACAAAGCATTTTCCTGCTGGTGCCCAGTTGACCAGCACCAACTGGGACTGCCATGGATCCACTACTGGCCTCTGTTGGAGTGAGTCCTAACGCCCTATGTGGCGCGTCTCAGGTCCTGAACCCTTAGCTGGTGGTAGTGTGTAATCCTTTTGAACAAACTGCAAACGCAAGGACTGATAAACTTTTTGCCAACTTTCCTTCTTAACCCCTTCTGTGCTACACACATTCAGCAGACGTCGCGGGCACCACCTTGGTAGTGCTGCGCACGTCCGTTGAACGTTCCGGCCCCGCCTGTGCAATAGAACGTTCCGCACCAGCACGGAACGTTCGACGCAGTGGAGGGGTTAAGAACCAGTGGGATAAATGAGTGCTGTTGAGCCAAAGCCATCAACCTTAAATCACTGGTTGGATTCAACTTGCTGGTTTGCCCTGCTAAAAGAGCTCTGACTTCCAGAAAAGTTTCTAGGTCCGCACGTAGAGAGCTTCATCGGAACCGACGTTGATGGGATGCTGCTCAGTGTAAGAGTAAATTTACATGTGCAGAGTTGCTAATGTATATGTTTATCTTTGTGAATAGGCCCCTTGTGTTTATACAGCTATAGAGCTACCTATATTTCCTTTTTGGGAAATTTGGAAGCACCAGCTAGCAAAACTTCTCTGTAGTTTTGTCTGCCTTTATTGACACTGCGCTCTGACGCCGACCTCCATCCTGTTCATTTTCCACGGAAAACAGACGCCTCTTTTTTTCACCCGCACGATTGTTTCCATCTGAGACAAAAGCTATGCACAGGCGGGTGAATGACCGACTGACACTATTTATATCAGAGTTCCAAGGAACTCTCAGACCACGATTCACTTGTACTGGGTATATATTTAGGTTTAGTGATTCCACAGGTGACCTAGGCATTGGCAGTCCGCTACAGAGGCTGAGCACACAAACAGCCATTGTTTGGCACTGCTGTTCCCTGAACAGTGTTTTGACACTTCAGGGAACCACTCATTTATGGAGCAATTGGAGCCTCGACTTCCTCATAAGGTAAAGTTTAGAACTCTACAATCTCGCAAGCATTGTTTCTTAAGCAGCCGGCATGTATATTGATTGTTTTTCATCAAGGTAACGGTACCAAATCATAGTTTTTGTTGTTGTTTTTTGTTACATACGCTGCAAGTCATAATTACTAGAAACTAATCGTAACAAGAATTAATTACATGTAGGTTTATGATGCAAATTGAAATGCTGAGCCTAATTCGGGATGATATATTCTGCATAGTGTGAAGTTAAGGACACAAGCATCTTGAATGTAAGGCATCTTAATGGCCCCTGCGCTTCTCGTGTACAGTGAACGAACAGTTACTAAAGATGCAGCAGCCCAAAAATGACACTTCAATTCATCAGTCAAGAATGGGATCAAACAACCATGTTGACCTATTTTAACATAACTTTAAATAAAGTATTTAAATACTGCACTATAACCCAGTTACTTTGTGATTTGGATTGACCTTTAGTGTCTGGAATTAAAAAAAAAAAATTGACATAAGTCGCTAATTCACAGAAATCACATCAGGACAATGAACTATTTTCAGCAGTTCCTTTGAAGAAGCACCTGTGAGGCACTGGAGAAGTTAAACATTTTTTCCATTATTTTACTTTATTTTTAATTTATTATTATTATTTACATCCACTTTCCACGATTGCGCAACTTAATCTTCTCATTGCTCAATATTTAATTATGAAAGAGAGAAAGGAGACGTAATGTGTGGACCATCCAATAAAATAGTTATTACTTTAGGTCAGTAAAAGGTGTTGTTCCTACTTTATATATCATAGACCACAAATACGCAGCCCAGCCCTCATTTAGTTTAAGATGATCTGAATAAAATTCCAAAAATGTAATATTTTATTGATAAATATTAACGTGCCTTTATAAAGAGGTAAAGATAGCACCATCATAACACGAATGCTATTATACTACTACCAATAATAACAACAACAATAATAATAATAACAGTACGCATTTTGGATACTACCTATACAGCATCAACCCAACTATTTTAGACTGCAATTTCTACTCTAGGGCAAAAAGCATGCTTTTCTAATATTTGGATGGGGCCCAGATCCTTTGACTGGGGGAGTGTGTGACATTGATCCACATTCGGTCCATCACTTGTTGTTTTTGCAGTTGCCGCCCTAAGTGCGCTGGGGATGCCCAGACGTGGGTCCCAGGCACTCCACACCACTTGGAGTTAAGCTAGCCGGGCTGATGAGAGGTGTTACCTCGAAACAGGTCCGGTCCTCGGATGCTTGATTCCGTTCTGGGAAGGACATGGCTTTTGTAGTTCGGACTGGACTGTTCCCATGGGGCAACAGGGTCAGAGCTGATTTGCATATCGCCATTGTCTAACCCAGGGTGGTGTGGAGTGCAAAAAAACGATGGATTTGGGCCCAGATCTTTTGACTGGGGGAGTGTGTGACATTGATCCACATTCGGTCCATCACTTGTTGTTTTTGCAGTTGCCGCCCTAAGTGCGCTGGGGATGCCCAGACGTGGGTCCCAGGCACTCCACACCACTTGGAGTTAAGCTAGCCGGGCTGATGAGAGGTGTTACCTCGAAACCGGTCCGGTCCTCGGATGCTTGATTCCGTTCTGGGAAGGACATGGCTTTTGTAGTTCGGACTGGACCGTTCCCATGGGGCAACAGGGTCAGAGCTGATTTGCATATCGCCATTGTCTAACCCAGGGTGGTGTGGAGTGCAAAAAAACCGATGGATTTGGGCCCAGATCTTTTGACTGGGGGAGTGTGTGACATTGATCCACATTCGGTCCATCACTTGTTGTTTTTGCAGTTTCTAATATTTGAAGCATCTAATCGAGTATCTCTATGTACGCTGGTTTGAATGGTTCCCAAATATGACATAAGGTGCATGATTGCCTGATACTAGCCGAGGCATTTTAATGGGCCTCTGGCTCGAGCTTCTTAAACACTTACAAATGTAAATGCAAGACAGTTTCTTACTACACCCTGTTGACAGGTGCAAAAAGTAAAATGATGGGCCCCCATGCGGAATTTGAAGTGGCCCCCCCTGAGTCTCCCACCTCTTAGAGTTATGCATTGGTCTTTTGCTGTATAGGGGCCGCTTGAAGGGTTGGGGCCACCTGCACAATAGGGCCTACACGAGTGTGTTAAACCCTTGCTTTCGATAAGCACAGTGGGACATATTCACGAGGAAGTGGCAGTGAAATGCGTTAGCCTCCTTGGCTTAACGCCTCTCACCGCCACTTCAGAAACACCAGGCTGCACCCTATTTACAAGAATGTGGTGCAGCCTGGCGTTTCTTCCTGTGATGGCGCTAAGTCTCACGACTTAACGCCAACGCAGGCACTCTTGCACCAGAGTGCAAGGGTGTCTGCGAGCAGGGAGGTTTGTTTATGTACAGGAAGGTGTCCCTTCCTGCACATAAACAAACCTAAAATTCTGTTTAGTAACTTACAGGTGTGCTGCTTCATGCAGGCCACAAGTAATTTACAAAACAGCATTTTTTTAAAGGTGTGATTATGTACAGGAAGGGAAAGCCTTCCTACTGTGTTGCAGGGTGGTAAAAAAAAAGCAGGAATGCATTGCTGTCCTTTTCCCCTGCCTGTGCTGATGCACAATGGGATTCCTTGTGCCAACGCAGGCACCCTTGCGCCATGGTGCTAGGGTGTCTGCGATGTAGATATGAAAATCTGGGAATGAGTCGGGTCCCATGGATTTTACATGAGAACACCCACAGCAACACCCATGGAACATCCCTTTCACGCAGAGTTTTGCCTGAAAGGGGGCCATATTTACGAAGCCATGAAAAGCCACAAAGGGTGACTTTATGTGGCCTTGTAAATATGGGCAGGGTTCACTGCGCTGCCGGTGCATCAAAAAAGCGACGCACAGGGGGCGCAATGGGCTTGTAAATAAACCCCCTTGTCTTTACAAGTTCACAACTGGCCCGATTTTCAAAGATGGTCAACTTTTTTTGCTTAGTAACTCCCTAGTGGGAGCCACTTTTATTTTGATACCTGGCTCTATTTTCTGTCTCAGCCCTAGCCTGGCCACAAAAATTCCCCTTCCAAACTAAGGGACAGGATTTCCGATCAGTAACAAGCCAGTGCTCAACAGACACTTATCAACTGTTTGCCCTCTGTTTCGCAACTCTAAGGACAAACCTGAGCAGTGGTGGACACATCAACTCCTAGGGACCTAGAAAATCGTCTATACATGGCTAGTCATGCAACTAATGGTTTCCTTCAGCTGGAAGCCCCACCATGACGGTACGTCTACTCGAAATTGACCTAAGGTAGAGGAGGCGAGGTTAAACGTTGGCACCGATGTTGTCAAGATCATACTCCTCCTTTGCAAAGATGTGAAACTTCACAGCTTTGTCTTCCGACTTAGTCATCCACTTGCAATACCAGCTTCCCTCAGATCTTCAGAGGCCCAAGAAAGGTAGGGTATGTGTGGGAAATTGTGTACTCTTCTCCGCCATTCCATCTCCTACTTTGGGTCTTTGTAGACTTGGAGGTGGCAGTGGATCTCTGTCCCTTGAACCACCAGGTTTAAAGGCTTTTTTAATTCTCTGATGTAGGAGCAGTTAGTAATGAAACTTGTTTACACTACACTTCTCTCAGAGCAGTGGACATCTGGGTTTTATGTCTGATATTGTGTGTAGAGGCATCCAATACAGTCCAAACACAACAGAGCACCCAGAAAAGAAACATTTGTAAAGAGTTTTATATAATTGTATGATTCTCATTTGTAAATAATGAAATTGTGACAAAGGGATCCTAGTTAAAGCCAAGTTTAAGATGTTTTTAGCATACAGCAAAATAATCAGTGCCGCAAAATGATCCACATTTACCAAGCCCAGGGATTGGAACAACTGTTTAGAGGTGGCATGGTACATAGAGGGTCCCAGTATTTAATTTGAGCCGGTGTGGGCCAGCGGCATGGCACTTATTTTTCCTCATTAGACATTGACCTTGAGCAAGAGATTGAAAAATGAACAAAGCGGAAAGAGGGAGGAAAAGAAAGAGAGAAACACTGTCATAAAAGGGGAAAGCAGAAACCTGCAGGAGTGACAAAAGGGGCAGGGAGTGATTGGTGGAGTAGAGAGAAATGAGCTGAACTCCAGGCTCTGCAGTTTTTGACATGACAATAATTATTTGCACCGGCCGGGTACTTCTGAGCAGATCTTAGGGCACGGCACTCTTAGTGCCAGATATTAAACACGCAATGCAGCGCCGCACCTAAAGAGGCTGCTCTGGGTTGTGTAACAGGGAGGAAACAAGAGAGTGCCATATCTACAGAGATATGGCTCTCTCCTCCCCTCTCCCTAGTGCTGGCACACATTTCAGCTGCCGTGCGCCAGGCACACACCTTAGAGCTACAAAGCTAGGGGGGGTGCCTGACTCTAGCATTGGTTTTGTACAGGAAGGATGCCCTTCCTGTACACAATTCTATGCCTAGGCAAGTTTAAACACTTTTCCCACTTTCTTAGTGTGCTGTACATTGCAATACACATGCAAAGTCAGGAAAGAAAGGAGAAATGAAAAAAATGCTCATGTTAACGCCTCCTTTGAAGTGGTGTTAACTTTTGGTGTAAAAACCCTTTCTACAATTGTTTGTAGGTAGGGCTTTGTGTCAACAGGAGTGGGTGGTTGCATGGGAATGCCCATGTACCACCAATGTAACGACCCCGAGGCGCTAAATATTGCAAAGCAGTGCTTTGCACTGTGTTGTGTTACTTTTAGCAGTGGCGGCTCCTCCGCTAAAGAGGAGGAGCGTCGCCCACTGCTGTACAGCAGTGAAATAAAGGAAAAATAAAGTGATAATAACTCGAGGTTATTATCATTTTGTTTTGTCCTGCTGCTTCAGCTTTGCAGGGTGAGGAGGGACTGCTCTGACACAGGAGTGCTGAGCACACTTTGTGAGTGCGCATGAATGTGTGGCCAGTCATCTCGGGCTGGCTAAACATTCATGTGCACTTAGTATGTTCTCCACCCAGGCTGCATTGCCGCCTGGGTGGGGAACATACCCAGGCTCCTATTCCCTGGCTAAGTGCCGAACCGCGGTGTTCAGACCAATCACAATGCTGCATTGCAGCGTTGTGATTGGCTTAGGGAGCCTGGGTGTGCTTCCAGTTCTTTTCTGGTGGTGCTGAGGGATGAGGAGGAGATACGGAGGAGAGATGTGGCGGTAAGGTACGTTTTTTAATTACTATTTGTATTATTATTTTCGTTCTCCTTAACTCCCCTGACACCCCTGATCCGTGCCGGCTGCCACTGACTTTTAGGGTACTCTTCAGAGTGAAACTAGTTTTGCGCTAGAATGTAAATCAGAAAAATAATATTTTGAGCTGGTTAGCGTCACTTTTGTGATGCTAACCCAGCACAAAATATTTGTAAATTTACCCCTGATTTTAACAACTTGACACTCATCTGTCTGCCTTTCCAGTCAGTCACTCGCCATTGCTCGCTTACTTGCCCATACACCACCTCATTTACTCCACAGTACAAATATGTCCTATTTTCATTGACAATATAGAGCGCACCATCTGACCTGTTGAAAGAAAAAAAAATATTAACACATTTTCCTTTTCCAGCAGTAACTTGACAAAAACTGGAGGCCTCACATTTGCATTTTTAATTTATCAACCTGGCCCCCTCAGCTGTGTCAGCTTCCTTTAGGGTTGATCCATTCAGCTACCTCTCAATTTCATACTTATTTCAGATATGTAAAATCATGGAGGCGGAAGCCTGTCAGTAACTCCATAGCCACAAGCAGATTTAGCCAATGTTCTACATTACTCAATTTTGATTTTGGCCTTGGCATTTGATTGAGTCAGTCCTGATGAACAGAAGCCGGATGGCACTGCTAATGTTCCTTGACCTGTCAACTGAATGTCTGACCATACTCTGCTGTTGGAGTACCACGAGGGAGCGCCTATTGTAACTGGATTGATCAGAATATGCAAAGGTTCCTTCCTCGAAAACAGGACACAGATGACTGCTCTGTATCTTACTTTTCAGTTCTCAGACCTGCTCCTTGTAGTGTTCATGGGGTCTTTCCCTTTCCTTGTCTCTTTTCTCTTTTTAACATGTGCATCAGTCAAATTCAAATTCAAATTCAAAAAGCTTTATTCGGTATATTTGCCATGATCATAAAAGCATACCATAAAAACAATATATATATATAATATATAATATTATATAATATATATATATATATATATATAATTTGCAATCGTTATCATTATACGAATACAGTCCATATTAATTAAAACATAATTCAATAAATACTATTTAAAATCTCATTAGTTCGCAATTATTCTAAGGATCATTAGTTTTCATAATTTTCATACATTAAAATCTCCAAATACGAATAGGTCTTTCTTTTCTTAATTGCCATTTGGACAAATTTACAAGCAGCATTCATAATTTTTTCATTCTCCAAGCTACAAAGGATATTAAAAGCTTGCTTATAATGGTAGTATACATTTGTTTTAAAAAGAGGTTTCAGAGTAAGTTTACGAATGTCCCTATAAAAATCACAGAATAGAATAAAGTGCAATGTTGATTTTGGCGATTTACCATCGCATGGGCAATTTGGTAGTAAATGGTACGTTTTCCTTTTTGCAGGGAATGCAACCAAATAATGTAGACTGCCTAGTCTCAATCTAGTAAGATAGAACCTTAGCTGGACCTTTCTTATGATAAAAAGGTAGGGTTGTGTACACATGAAGAAGGGACGTTCATAGTAAGATGTAACACTATATTTTTTAATTTCACCTCCCTCCCTCACTAAATCCATGGCAACAGTAAGTCTGCTTTTCAATTCTTCCTTACTGTGTTCCATGATTAGCATTGGTTCTTTACAATCTAACTTGATATTACAACTTTATAGGAGCGATTGTATATATTCCAGCCACGCTATTTTTCTTCTCTTATCTAAGGCCAGACAGTCTAATATTATATTCTGTGTACACCTAGCTTCTTCGCGTGACCAAATCCCATGCCATAGTGTTAAACCGGCTATTTTTATGAAGTCATTAATATAGGGGACAGACAATTCAGTCACTATCTGGGTTGCTCAGGAGGAGGAGGGGTTTCACATATTCTGATGTCTCCATCTAGTGGTGGAGATTGGGGGTGAGGTACATGTCACTTTCACAAAATGTTTGATTGTCATGCTGGACTGCATAGGACTGAATAGGACAAAGGGCCTGATTTAGATCTTGATGCAGTGCTCAATTTGTATATAAGATAAGTGCCAGGGCCGTCATTAGGAGGCCAATGCAGCTTGTGCCACCCATTGCCCCTGTCAGCACCGCCAATGACAAAATTAATACAACTACTAACCATCACACTCAAGCAAGTGTGACACGTCGGACTATTCTAGACCCCCTAAAGCTTTAAGGATGGCTTGGGCGACAGGCACTAGTAATTTTTTATGAAGAATTAGTAAACAACTGTTGCTGTGCCCATCTCTAAATTAGATAGACAGTGCCATCATGTGGCAGACGGTCATGAGTGCTGGTGTTGACAATTAAGTGCAGTGGCGAGCACCGGAAACCACTGGTTAAAATTAAGCACTGTTTTGGCAGACTCCCGCCATCCCTCCGTGCGGTGGTTCCAAGTACTCCGTCAAGTTCACGGAGTCTTTCCTGCTGTATTTAGATGTGTGCAGGCTCTGTTGGCTCTGTCACCGTCAAGCTGGTGGCATTCAGCTATGCCGATTTAGATGTCCCCATTGTGCTGGCATTGTCCTGGCTGCGGATTCCTGATGGAGTGAGTCCCTGGTAGAGTAGAGACTGGTAAGTCATTTTGTGTCAATACAAATATATGTTGTGTTTGCCTCAAACATTGCAGGTAATGTGTTATGTCCCTTTACATACTGTATGCCACACAAACAACATACACACACTATTGAATGCACACCGACAGGCACCAAAAGCACAACACCTCCAAGCATCATAGCAACAATATTTTTTTTACATGTCAATACAGGTGTGTTCAATGTACCTTGATAAGTAGGAAAATGAGCACTACTACATTTCACATAAGAATTTTTTTATGTACGAGCAATGCAAAAACACAAGAGGTTACAGCAATTGTCAACACACAATTCATAGTAAGACAATTGTAAAAGTAGCTTACCTTAGATCCCAACGACAATGGAGTCGTTTGGCGTGCTGGTGGAGTCAGAGTAGCAAGAAGGGACCTGGACGATGGTGTTGAAGAAGGAAACAGAAGTGGAAAACTGTTAAAATGATAAGTTCTTTCCTCATTTCCTTCCATTCTACCAACTCAAAGTAACACGTATTCCCACCAAAGTTGCTTCGACAGAAAACCCTATCATGATTAGCACAGCGTCATCTTGGCTGGACTCCCACCGACAACTGCTTATGTGTATGGTGCCGTCGACGCTGGTAAGAATTCCCGTTGGAGTCTTCTGGACTCTGGCAGTCTTTTGTTCATGGACCTACCAACATCTCAGTAAAGAGGGCAGACTGCCAAGTAGGCAGGCAGTGAATCCATCAAAAAAGTGACAGCTGAACTTTACCGCCAAGATCTAAATCAGGCCCAAAGTATTTTGTCACCAAATGGGCATGCTACTACTTTGCTGTCTCTTTGCTATCGAGCTGCATTAATATCATACCCTGACTACTGACATGCAATGAATCATCAAGGTAAGAATATGTAGAGGTTAGTCTAGTAAATCTATAATTCTCTATATATCCTTATCTTGATGACTCATTGGTAGTCATCATTATAAGCTGATGATATCAGACTGTATTAAAACCAATAGTCCTGCAGGAGGGTGGAACATCCTACACGATTTCACCAACCAGCACTAACTGAAGGTGAAGAATACCAGAAGTAAAGTGATGGTTTAGTGGGTGCCATCAACAAGATAGCGTTACTTGAAATCTGGGATTGGAAAAGATTGAAAAGATAGCTTTCACCATGCCGCACAGCACCACCTGTGTGTTCGTGTCCCAGCCTGCTGCTGCTGATGTAAGTTTGCCACTGCTGTTGCACTCATTATTGTACCTCCTGCATCTCACTGTATTTTATCTGCTTCTGTTTTGCTTTTTTCCTCTGTTATCTGCTGCCCTTAATTCTTATTTTTTCACTGTTCACTGTTTACATCTGTTACTGTTGCCCCGTTGGCTTGTTTTTTCCCGCTGTTTACCCACCGCTGCCTCCCCTGCTGCCCCACCCTCCTGTGTGCCCATTTGCTGCCCTGCTCCCGCCTCCCAGCTGCTCGTCCCTCCCACCTCCCCTTATATGGCAGCTGCTATGCGGCCGCGCCACTGGCACGTCAAAGGCATGCCTGTCTGCGCCCATCCGTGCCTAAACAGCGCCCATCGCCAGAACCCCTGGCCCCCACAATCGCCATGGCGCCTGTCGCCGCTACAATACTAGCACCCTCCTCGCACTCAACACCGGACGATCACACACCTGCTTCCGGGCCGCCCCAAACCGCACCCAAGGGGCCTTCTCCTGCTGGAACTGCAGCTACACCAGCATCTATTCCACCAATCCACCCACCGTGAAAGAACTCAACCACCTCAGTTGCATTCTTCTCAACACCCTCTCTGCCCGCAAACACGCCATTAAACTCTGTGACCTACGGGACTCCACCTCCCCAGACGTCGCCTCCCTGACGGAGACCTGGATAACCCCTCCTCGTGACCCAACATCACATTAGCCATCCCTGACGGCTACAAGATCACCCGCAGGGACTGCACCATCGGAACTGGAGGAGGAATCGCCATCGCCCACAGGAACACTCTCAGAGCCTCGACCAGCACCGACGACACCCTCAGCACCGCTGAACACCTACACTGCTAGATCCACACCGATCCCAACACCACCCTCCGAGGAACCCTCGTATACAGACCCCCCGGACCAAGGCCACAGTTCAGTGACTCCATCGCCGACTTTGTCAGTACTCACGCCCTTGCCTCCACAGACTATATCATCTTTGTGGACCTGAACTTCCACCTCTAGAACAACAAAGACACCAACTCCTCCACCACCTTGATTGACAACCTCACCAACCTTGGGCAGCTTGTCACAATACCCACCCACTCTGCCGGCCACACGCTCGTCCCCATCGTCTCCCCAGGCACCCACGTCTCCTTCAGCCACACTACCGAACTCCATTGGACCAACCATCGCTGCATCCACTTCACCTTCCGGAAACCCACCTCACACCACCAACAGCAAAGTCACCGAAGACCAGCTAACCACCACCCTTGCCCGGAGCCCACCTGCCGAACCCGATTTACAAAAAGGGGGGTGGTGATGAACAGAGTGTCTGAGTTAAACAGACCAGTCTTACCCAGTCCAAAGATCAGGGCTTGATCCATCACCGTTATTTATCTCACTGCCCCATCCCAGCTCAGAACCTGGCTATATGCAAATCAGTCTGTCCCTGGCCCAGTGCATCATGGGAACAGGGCAGACTAAACTACCAAGCCAATTCTTCACCAGAAAGGAGACAAGCTACCGGGGACCGGTTTCTGGCATTTCAGCCTTCTTCGGCCCGGCTTGCTTGAATCCTGATGGAGCAGTGAGAAAGGGACTCATGTCTGAGTATACCCTGCCACACCTATAGTGGCCAAAAACGATTTACAAAAAGGGGGTGGTGATGAACGGAGTGTCTGAGTTAAACAGACCACTTTTACCCAGTCCAAAGATCAGGGCTTGATCCATCACCGTTATTTATCTCACTGCCCCATCCCAGCTCAGAACCTGGCTATATGCAAATCAGTCTGTCCCTGGCCCAGTGCATCATGGGAACAGGGCAGACTAAACTACCAAGCCAATTCTTCACCAGAAAGGAGACAAGCTACCGGGGACCGGTTTCTGGCATTTCAGCCTTCTTCGGCCCGGCTTGCTTGAATCCTGATGGAGCAGTGAGAAAGGGACTCATGTCTGAGTATACCCTGCCGCACCTATAGTGGCCAAAAACGATTTACAAAAAGGGGGTGGTGATGAACAGAGTGTCTGAGTTAAACAGACCACTCTTACCCAGTCCAAAGATCAGGGCTTGATCCATCACCGTTATTTATCTCACTGCCCCATCCCAGCTCAGAACCTGGCTATATGCAAATCAGTCTGTCCCTGGCCCAGTGCATCATGGGAACAGGGCAGACTAAACTACCAAGCCAATTCTTCACCAGAAAGGAGACAAGCTACCGGGGACCGGTTTCTGGCATTTCAGCCTTCTTCGGCCCGGCTTGCTTGAATCCTGATGGAGCAGTGAGAAAGGGACTCATGTCTGAGTATACCCTGCCGCACCTATAGTGGCCAAAAACGATTTACAAAAAGGGGGTGGTGATGAACAGAGTGTCTGAGTTAAACAGACCACTCTTACCCAGTCCAAAGATCAGGGCTTGATCCATCACCGTTATTTATCTCACTGCCCCATCCCAGCTCAGAACCTGGCTATATGCAAATCAGTCTGTCCCTGGCCCAGTGCATCATGGGAACAGGGCAGACTAAACTACCAAGCCAATTCTTCACCAGAAAGGAGACAAGCTACCGGGGACCGGTTTCTGGCATTTCAGCCTTCTTCGGCCCGGCTTGCTTGAATCCTGATGGAGCAGTGAGAAAGGGACTCATGTCTGAGTATACCCTGCCACACCTATAGTGGCCAAAAACGATTTACAAAAAGGGGGTGGTGATGAACAGAGTGTCTGAGTTAAACAGACCACTCTTACCCAGTCCAAAGATCAGGGCTTGATCCATCACCGTTATTTATCTCACTGCCCCATCCCAGCTCAGAACCTGGCTATATGCAAATCAGTCTGTCCCTGGCCCAGTGCATCATGGGAACAGGGCAGACTAAACTACCAAGCCAATTCTTCACCAGAAAGGAGACAAGCTACCGGGGACCGGTTTCTGGCATTTCAGCCTTCTTCGGCCCGGCTTGCTTGAATCCTGATGGAGCAGTGAGAAAGGGACTCATGTCTGAGTATACCCTGCCACACCTATAGTGGCCAAAAACGATTTACAAAAAGGGGGTGGTGATGAACAGAGTGTCTGAGTTAAACAGACCACTCTTACCCAGTCCAAAGATCAGGGCTTGATCCATCACCGTTATTTATCTCACTGCCCCATCCCAGCTCAGAACCTGGCTATATGCAAATCAGTCTGTCCCTGGCCCAGTGCATCATGGGAACAGGGCAGACTAAACTACCAAGCCAATTCTTCACCAGAAAGGAGACAAGCTACCGGGGACCGGTTTCTGGCATTTCAGCCTTCTTCGGCCCGGCTTGCTTGAATCCTGATGGAGCAGTGAGAAAGGGACTCATGTCTGAGTATACCCTGCCACACCTATAGTGGCCAAAAACGATTTACAAAAAGGGGGTGGTGATGAACAGAGTGTCTGAGTTAAACAGACCACTCTTACCCAGTCCAAAGATCAGGGCTTGATCCATCACCGTTATTTATCTCACTGCCCCATCCCAGCTCAGAACCTGGCTATATGCAAATCAGTCTGTCCCTGGCCCAGTGCATCATGGGAACAGGGCAGACTAAACTACCAAGCCAATTCTTCACCAGAAAGGAGACAAGCTACCGGGGACCGGTTTCTGGCATTTCAGCCTTCTTCGGCCCGGCTTGCTTGAATCCTGATGGAGCAGTGAGAAAGGGACTCATGTCTGAGTATACCCTGCCACACCTATAGTGGCCAAAAACGATTTACAAAAAGGGGGTGGTGATGAACAGAGTGTCTGAGTTAAACAGACCACTCTTACCCAGTCCAAAGATCAGGGCTTGATCCATCACCGTTATTTATCTCACTGCCCCATCCCAGCTCAGAACCTGGCTATATGCAAATCAGTCTGTCCCTGGCCCAGTGCATCATGGGAACAGGGCAGACTAAACTACCAAGCCAATTCTTCACCAGAAAGGAGACAAGCTACCGGGGACCGGTTTCTGGCATTTCAGCCTTCTTCGGCCCGGCTTGCTTGAATCCTGATGGAGCAGTGAGAAAGGGACTCATGTCTGAGTATACCCTGCCACACCTATAGTGGCCAAAAACGATTTACAAAAAGGGGGTGGTGATGAACAGAGTGTCTGAGTTAAACAGACCACTCTTACCCAGTCCAAAGATCAGGGCTTGATCCATCACCGTTATTTATCTCACTGCCCCATCCCAGCTCAGAACCTGGCTATATGCAAATCAGTCTGTCCCTGGCCCAGTGCATCATGGGAACAGGGCAGACTAAACTACCAAGCCAATTCTTCACCAGAAAGGAGACAAGCTACCGGGGACCGGTTTCTGGCATTTCAGCCTTCTTCGGCCCGGCTTGCTTGAATCCTGATGGAGCAGTGAGAAAGGGACTCATGTCTGAGTATACCCTGCCACACCTATAGTGGCCAAAAACGATTTACAAAAAGGGGGTGGTGATGAACAGAGTGTCTGAGTTAAACAGACCACTCTTACCCAGTCCAAAGATCAGGGCTTGATCCATCACCGTTATTTATCTCACTGCCCCATCCCAGCTCAGAACCTGGCTATATGCAAATCAGTCTGTCCCTGGCCCCGTGCATCATGGGAACAGGGCAGACTAAACTACCAAGCCAATTCTTCACCAGAAAGGAGACAAGCTACCGGGGACCGGTTTCTGGCATTTCAGCCTTCTTCGGCCCGGCTGTGTCGAACCCGACACAGCCACCTGCAGCCTCAGATAGTGGATCGATGACTGCGCCAACACTCTTGCCTTGATCAAGAAACCCTCCAACAGACACTCCAGCTGTAAAGCCAGCTGGTTCACAGAGGACCTCCAGGCCACCAAGCCGGAAACTAGAGAAGAGATGGCACCGGGAACAGACACCAGACAGTTACGCAGCCCACAAGACTGCCACCCGCAGACACCATCACCTCATCCGATCCGCCAAAATGGCCTTCTTCAAAGACCACCTAGACAACAGCGCACACAACAGCAAAGAGCTCTTCAACATCGTGAAGGAACTCTCCAACCCCAGCTCCAACACCAACGACATCCCACCCTCGCAAGACCTGTGCGAAGCCCTTTCCACCTTCTTCCATCGCAAGATCACAGACATCCATGACAGCTTCAACGCCACGACCGCCTCAACAGCCACTGAGACCTCCGCCCCCACGGCCTCCATCCTCACCGACCCCTTGCTCTCCTGGACCAGCATAAACAATGACGACACCATTAAAATCATGAACACCATCCACTCTGGCTCTCCGTCAGAGCCCTGCCCACATTACATCTTCAACAAAGCCAGCACCATCACTATTCTACAGTATGCAGATCTAATTTGGCAGCCACGGTCACAGAAATACGGGACTTCCTTTCCACACTAACGTTGCCGCAGCTAACAGACTACCAGCAAGGGAAAGTGGGAGCGCCTCTGTTACCGGAGGACATAGGGGATGGTATCTACTCTCTGTCTAATGGTAAGACACCGGGTCCTGATGGACTCCCAGAGGAATTCTACAAGGTGTAATCAGAGGGCCTAGTACCGTAACTGCTGGAAGGTTATGAGGCGGCACTGGAGTATTCAACACTCGCCTCCACACACAACGAGGCAACGCTGGTCACTCTTCTAAAGCCGGGTAGGAACCCTGAAATCCTAGGCTCTTTCCGCCCACTGGCCCTGTTAAACACAGACTATAAAATACTCGCCGAAGTCCTGGCCAAACGCATTGTCTCATTTGTACCGACTCTGGTCCATGCCGACCAGAACATATTTGTGCCTGCTAGGAGCACCTCCCTTAATATTCAAAGGTTATTTAGAATCCAACAGTATGCAACGATATACTGGCCCAGATCTGGCTGTCTAGTGTTGGACCTGGAGAAGGCCTTTGATTCGCTGGAGAGGCCCTATCTTGCGGCGGTCTTGTGTAAATATGAGCTGGGAGATGACTATCTGCAGATGGTGCAGCTACTGTATCAGCGACCCACAGTTCGGGCTCGTGCGGGCAGGCTTCTGTTTGATGAAATCAGGGTGAGACGAGGTACCAGAGAGGGTTGCCCCTTATCCAATCAATCAATCAATCAATCAAGGCATTTGTATAGCGCGCTACTCAACCGGAAGGGTCTCAAGGCGCTGGGGAGAGGGGTCCGTTACTGCTCGAAAAGCCAGGTCTTGATTTGCTTCCTGAACGAGAGATGGTCCTGGGTTAGCCGAAGGTGGATGGGGAGGGAGTTCCATGTCTTGGCTGCCAGGTAGAAGAAGGATCTTCCTTCGGCGGTGGCTCTGTGGATGCGTGGAACGGCAGCGTGGGTGAGGCTGGTCGATCGTAGCTGGCGGGTGGGCGTGTAGAAGGTCAGGCGGTTGTTGAGGTACTTGGGGCCCAGGTTGTGGAGGACCTTGTGTGCATGGGTGAGGAGTCTGAACGTGATCCTCTTGCTGACGGGGAGCCAGTGCAGGTCTTTCAGGTGGCCGGATATGTGGCTGTGTCGGGGGATGTCCAGGATGAGTCGTGCGGAGGCGTTCTGGATGCGTTGGAGTCTTTTCTGAAGTTTGGCAGTGGTTCCGGCGTAGAGGGTGTTTCCGTAGTCTAGACGGCTGGTGACGAGTGCCTGGGTGACCGTCTTCCTGGTTTCATTGGGGATCCATCGGAAGATCTTTCAGAGCATGCGCAGGGTGTTGAAGCACGATGATGAGACGGCATTGACTTGTCGTCTGGTCATCGAGAGGGAGGAGTCCAGGATGAAGCCCAGGTTGCGTGCGTGGTCCGTTGGCTTGGGAGTGGTGCTCAGGGCAGGGGGCAACCAGGAGACGTCCCAGGCGGAGGGCGATGACCCCAGGATGAGGACTTCCGTCTTGTCTGAGTTCAGTTTCAGGCGGCTGTTCTTCATCCACTCGGTGGCATCTTTCATCCCTTCGTGAAGGCTGGTTCTGGCGGTGGCGGGGTCGTTGGTGAGGGAGAGGATCAGGGGTGTCGTCGGCGTAGGAGATGATGTTGAGGTTGTGTTGGCATGTGATGGCTGCGAGGGGGCTCATGTAGACATTGAAGAGGGTGGGGCTGAGCGATGATCCCTATGGTACGCCGCAGATGACTTCGGTGGGCTCGGATCTGAACGGGGGGAGGCGGACTCTCTAGGTTCTTCCGGCGAGGAACGAGATGATCCACTCCAGTGCCTTCTCTCGGATTCCGATGTTGCTGAGGCACTGCACTAGGGTGCGGTGGCAGACAGTATCGAACGCTGCGGAGAGGTCCAGAAGGATGAGGGCCGCTGTCTCACCGTTGTCGAGCAGGGATCTGATGTCATCAGTGGCTGCGATGAGGGCGGTCTCGGTGCTGTGGTTGGCGCGGAAACCGGACTGCGAGTGGTCGAGGGATCCGTTCGTATCGAGGAAGACAGCCAGCTGTCTGTTGACGGTCTTCTCAATGACTTTGGCAGGAAAAGGGAGGAGCGAGATGGGGCGGAAGTTCTTGAGGTCGGTGGGGTCCGCTGTTGGTTTCTTCAGGAGGGCGCTGAGCTCGGCGTGCTTCCAGCTTTCCGGGAAGGTGGCCGTGTTGAAGGAGGCGTTGATGATGTCCCAGAGAGGTCTTGTGAGGGGGTGATGTCATTGTTTCCGGCGCTGGGGTTGGAGAGCTCTTTGACGATGCTGAAGAGTTCCTTGCTGTTGTGGGCATTGTTGTCCAGTCATTCTTTGAATGCTGTCTTCTTGGTGGTGCGGATCAGCTGGTGGTGTTTGCGGGTGGCGTGCTTGAGGGCAGTCATGTTGTCTGTGGTCTGGTCGTTGCGCCAGGCTTTCTCGAGGGTGCGGCAGTTCCTCTTGGAGTTCTTAAGTTTGTCGGTAAACCAAGAGGCCTTCTTGCTGCTGTGTCTGCTGGGAGGGGTCTTCAGTGGTGCGAGGTCATCTGCGCAGTTGGTGATCCACTGTGTGAGGTTGCTGGCTGCTTTATTGGGGTCCGTTGTGCTGGTGGGAGGGTTCTGGCTAAAGGAGGTGGTGATCTGGTCAGCGGTGATCTTGTTCCAGCTCCTGCGAGGAGCCTGTTGCACGTGGTGGTGGGTCGGGGTTCTTCTGAAGCTGAAGTGGACGCAGCTGTGATCCGTCCAATGGAGTCCGGTGGAGTGGCTGAAGGCGATGTACTTGCTGGAGGAGAAGACTGGGTCAAGCGTGTGGCCGGCGTAGTGGGTGGGTGTGTTCACCAGTTGCATGAGTCCGAGGTTGGCGAAGTTGTCTTGCTGCCCTTGTTGTTCTCCAGGTGGAAGTTGAGGTCCCCTACGAGGATGTAGTCGGCGGAGGGGAGGGCGTGCGGGCTGATGAAGTCTGTGATGTCTTCGCAGAATTTTGTGCGTGATCCCGGGGGTCTGTAGATGAGGGTGCCTCTGAGTGTGGTCTTGGGGTCGGTGTGTATCTGGAAGTGGAGGTATTCGGCGGCGGTGAAGGTGTCGTCCGCGCTGGTCGTGATGCGGATGGTGTTCTTGTGTACGATGGCGATGCCTCCTCTGGTCAGGTTGACGCGGTCCCCCCGGGTGATCTTGTATCCATCTGGGATGGCGATGGCGATGTCGGGCGCTGAGGAGGCGTTCATCCAGGTTTCCGTGAGGAAGGCGACGTATGGTGATCTTGTGTCGAGCAGGTTCCAGAGTTCGACGGCGTGTCTGTGGACGGAGCGGGTGTTGAGCAGGAAGCACTTGAGGTGGTTGCTGCTGGTGCTTGGCTTGGCGGGTGCGGTGCAGGTCCGGGGGCAGGTAAATTTGCAGGCATGGCAGGTGAAAGGTCAGTGGGTGAGTTTTGGGGTGGCTCGGTAGCAGGCGGGGGTTCGGCCGGTGTTGAGTGCGTTGAGGGTGGCGGCGTCGTAGGTCCGTCATGTGGTCTGCCATCGACGAGAGCCAGGGGTCCTGGCGCTGGGCGCAGTCCTGGCGTTGATGGGCGCAGACGGGCCTGCCTTTGGGGTGCCTTTGGCGGGCCGGCGGCGCGCCCGCTGCGCGTGCTCGCTGCGCGAACGCATGCACTCCGCCATAAATGGCGAAGTGGGAGGGAGGAGCAGATGGGAGGCGGGAGCGGGGCGGCGAATGGGAAGGGAGACAGAAAACAAAAGGGGCGGGCCGCAGGGGAGCAGCGGTGGGGAGCGGGGAGAAGGGCCGGAAACGCTGCAGGGGGACAGGTCACAGTAAAAACAAATACAGAGGCAGAATACCGAATGCAGAATACAGACGATACAGAGGCAAAATGCAGAGAAATACAGAGGCAGAATACCACAAATATGATAAGGACCAGGAACTCAGCTGCAGGGCAGTGGCGAAACTCGGTAGGAGCGGGGGCAACCAGGGCTCACTCACGGGGAGTGTGTGCGGTGCATGGAGCGACCAGCCCAGAACAGGGTCAAGGGTCCCCGTTACTCTTCTCATTAGCTATGGAGCCGCTGGCAGCTCTTCTCGGTGAGGGGGGAACGGACTGGGGCATACCCTCGAGCGACGGTTTTCACACAGTGTCCCTATATGCGGACTACCTGTTACTATACATAAGTGACCTTCATGCTGTGCCGCCGGAGATATCGGCACTGTTCTGCAGATTCGAGGCGATGTCGGGACTCAGGGTAAACTGGGCTAAGTCAGGCGCTTACTCTTTCCGCGAAGATGTAGTTGCAACTGATATAATCATTAATGGAACTGTACTTGCCTGGTATCCAACCACATTCGGATACATAGGAATATATATTTACAGATCCCCAACAGCTATACTGGAAGGTAATCTGGTCCGCGCCATCTCCTCAATAAGATGACAGATGCAGTTCTGGAGGACCTTACCATTCAATGTGATGGGCCGTGTCACTCCTGACCAAGATGATAGTTCTGCCTAGGCTGCTGTACTATTTTGCGAATCTTCCGGTGTATGTCCCGGTGCGGTTCTTGGATGTATGACGTTAAAACGCATACTTTTACCACGCATACCATTACCACGCAATATTTACAACGCAGGACCCTTTACAACGCATACCTTTACAACGCATGACATTACATCGCAGATACTATTACAACGCATGCTATTACAACGTAAGTATAGGTAAGTATATTATTTTTAAATATTATTATATTATTTTTTTTTAAATGTAATTCATAACTATTTAATTATTTTTAATTATTAAATACATTTGTTATTAATGTCATTGTAATTTTAAAATTATATATATATATATAAGTTTTTAAATAAATATTAAAATTACTAAAATAAATGTATTTAATTAAATTTAATTATTTTTATTAAAATGAACCCTTAAAATACCCCTGTTCCCCAAAACCCAATCTCAGCCTTGAACCCTAAAAATACCCCTGTACCCCATAACCCAAACCCAGCCCTGAACCCTAAAATTACCCCTGTACCCCATATCCCAAACCCAGCCCTGAACCCTAAAAATACCCCTGTACCCCAAAACCCAAACCCAGCCCTGAACCCTAAAAATACCCCTGTACCCCAAAACCCAAACCCAGCCCTGAACCCTAAAAATACCCCTGTACCCCAAAACCAAAACCCAGCCCTGAACCCTAAAAATACCCCTGTACCCCAAAACCCAAACCCAGCCCTGAACCCTAAAAATACCCCTGTACCCCATAACCCAAACCCAGCCCTGAACCCTAAAAATACCCCTGTACCCCAAAACCCAAACCCAGCCCTGAACCCTAAAAATACCCCTGTACCCCAAAACCCAAACCCAGCCCTGAACCCTAAAAATACCCCTGTACCCCAAAACCCAAACCCAGCCCTGAACCCTAAAAATACCTTTGTACCCCAAAACCCAAACCCAGTCCTGAACCCTAAAAATACCCCTGTACCCCAAAACCCAAACCCAGCCCTGAACCCTTAAAATACCCCTGTACCCCAAAACCCAAACCCAGCCCTGAACCCTAAAAATACCCCTGTACCCCAAAACCCAAACCCAGTCCTGAACCCTAAAAATACCCCTGTACCCCAAAACCCAAACCCAGCCCTGAACCCTTAAAATACCCCTGTACCCCAAAACCCAAACCCAGCCCTGAACCCTAAAAATACCCCTGTACCCCAAAACCCAAACCCAGCCCTGAACCCTAAAAATACCCCTGTACCCCAAAACCCAAACCCAGCCCTGAACCCTAAAAATACCCCTGTACTCCAAAACCCAAACCCAGCCCTGAACCCTAAAAATACCCCTGTACCCCAAAACCCAAACTATATATGAAATTACTTTAATTATTTAATTTAATTTATTTTTAATATTTTGGTAATAAAAAAAAGGTAACATAAAATAATATACTTACCTATACTTACGTTGTAATGGCATGCGTTGTAATAGTATCTGCGATGTAATGTCATGCGTTGTAAAGGTAT
This sequence comes from Lissotriton vulgaris, assembly GCF_964263255.1. Classification (NCBI taxonomy): domain Eukaryota; kingdom Metazoa; phylum Chordata; class Amphibia; order Caudata; family Salamandridae; genus Lissotriton; species Lissotriton vulgaris. Next base: position 372,310,751 of record NC_141693.1, on the reverse strand, counting down.
GAGTTGTAAAGGATCCTGCGTTGTAATGGTGTGCGTGGTAACAGTATGCGTGGTAAAAATCGCGTTGTAACAGTTACATACCGCGGTTCTTCAAAGATTTGGAGGGGTTGATACGTGACCTGATTTGGAATGTGGGCCGCCCCAGGATAGCGCTGCAGAAATTATATGCACCCCGGGAAGATGGAGGCTTGGCGGTTCCTCATCTGGAGCTGTGTTAAATAGCTGCACAATTGCAGTGCATCGCAAAGTGGCTAAGCTTTAGGAATCTGGTGGACACAGCAACAGAGGCGACAGCTTGGACGCAGAACCATATATGCGGATTGTTCCACCCGCTGGCGAAGCTTCCTCGCCCGAAGAAAATACATGTTGAGCTGGAGCATAGGTGTTTCAGGAGAAGCCTTCACCTCACAAAGACATAATACCATATGCCCCGGTACTACCACTGCTTGGGACACCCAGAGACAGAGTTCCCATAACAGACATTAGCTCCCTGGGTGGAAGCGGAAGTGGAAACCCTGGGGGACCTGTATGTAGACGGCACTTTACTGCCTTTCGCGATACTAACAGCAGAAACTGGATTGCCAGCGGGCCAGTTCCTCCTACACGCAGCCATCACGCGTACATTCACGCTAGCATGGGGCGACATGACCAACGAGCCGCAGATGCATCTGTTATTGCAATACCTGCATGTGATGGGGGAGGGATCGCACGTAGTACACTGGCTGGTACAGGCCCTGCTCGCTCATGTACTGAAACCCCTTCAGAGACTTCATACATATTGGACAGAAGGCAGAGGGCGTCCCTGGACTGATAAAGAGTGGGAACACATTTTAGCCGGGGCCACGCACATACCGTGAAATTCGAGATTCAGACTCATACAAACCTACATAATACACAGGGCGTATCTTTCACCATACAAGATTAATAAATACTTTAACATTAATACTTCCGAATGCCCAAGGTGCCGTCACCTGGGCGCTGGTCTGTTACACATGTTGTGGCCTTTCCCCCTACTTTTAGATTATTGGCGCGTGAACAGTGAAACACTTACCACCTGCACCAACCTTGAGGTGCCTTCTACATGGGAAACTTTCATCCTGGGGTTTTATAGGAGAACAAAGACCAACAAGGTGAGCTCCAGGTTTCGGGACCTGGGCCTCATAACAGCTAAGCGGCTCATCACTAAAAGATGGAAGCACAGGGACCCTCTGGAGGTATGACACAGGGCGAAGTCCTTTGGGGTCTGGGCGCAGGCAGAGAGTACCGCCCTACACAGGGAAGAGTATCCCATTGTACAGACCTGGGACAACATGCTCAGGACTCTCATACAATCCATTGCCACACTGCTAACACCTCCTGTGGAGCAGGCAGGGCCTAACACCTGATAGGTCACCTGGACACTAGCAACACGCTGCCTCTGGGTGTCAACACAACTGCAAATGTTAGGCTAGGCAGCGACCTCACATTCCTTAAAATTTAAATATACAGGTAGCAACTCCTGCAATGTAACGCCTTACTGACAACTCAACCGTATAAGAAAAAAGAAGCAGCAGCCCACATGCCACACTAGCATGTTAGCCTAGCCGGGACTGCACCCAGGCAACACGCTAGACGCTGGATACCTACATCCCCAGTTATCTGACGTCTCTTTTGTGTTGTTTTGTTTTGTTTTGTTTTGTTTGAGTCATCCTTTACTGTTGTTGGATGTCTTGTTATAAAAAATATTATCTAATGTACGGACTCTACGTTTACATATGCATTGACCTAACTGCTAGCGAAACATTATGTGAAATGCTCTAAGAGTGGAGTCCCAATTTGATTAGCCACTGTCTGTATGCATTGATATTTTCAAGACGTATTGTTCATTGTCGTGCAGAGAACTGATGGGTACCTTTGCCCTTGCCTTCAGTCGCAGATGACAGAATGTGCGGGCAGCGGAAGCCCGAGGCATGTTATAAATGCTTGAGCAACCTCACACTACAGGCATGGCCAACACTGAAACTGTGAGGAAGAAATACTTTGATTTATATGCAGTGTTATAGAACAGAATATAACGTTACAGAAACAACATGTGTAGTTACTTGATGATCAATGTAACAAAAAAAGAGAAAATCTAATAAAGATGTTTAAAAAAAAAAATACAGCACCACCATTGCACTCCACTTTCAGAAAGCCATCAACATCTCCTTCGAGACAGCGGCCTTCCCAGAGAACTGGAAGCACGCCGAGATAAACGCCTTACTCAAAAAACCCAAAGCTGGCCCTAAGGCCCTCAAGAACTTACGACCCATCTCCCTGCTCCCGTTCCAGGCGAAGGTCCTCGAGAAGACCGTCAACAGACAACTGACCCGCTACCTCGAGGAGAACAGTATCCTGGACCCATCCCAGTCTGGGTTCCGCAGCAACCACAACACTGAAACTGCCCTCATCGCTGCCACCGATGACATCAGGGCCCTGCTTGACAATGGCAAAACCGCAGCCCTCGTCCACCTGGACCTATCAGCCGCCTTCCACACTGTCTGCCACCACACTCTACGCACATTCCTCCATGATGCTGGAATCCAAGAAAAGGCTCTGGACTGGACCACCTCCTTCCTCTCCGGCAGAACCCAGAGCTTCCGCCTCCCCCCTTCCGCTTCGAAGCCACCAAGATCATCTGCGGCGTACCCCAGGGCTCATCCCTCAGCCCGACACTGTTCAACATCTACATGGCACCGCTCGCCTATGTCGCCCGACTACACAACCTCAACATCATCTCCTACGCCGACGAAACACAGCTGATTCTCTCCCTCACCAAGGACCCCCTCACCCCCAAAACCAACCTCCACGAAGGAATGAAAGCTGTCGCCGAGTGGATGAAGAACAGTCATCTGAAATTGAACTCGGACAAGACAGAGGTCCTCATCCTCGGTTCCACCCTCTCGGCCTGGGATGACTCCTGGTGGTTGACCGCACTGGGAGCAGCACCAACACCCACCGACCACGCACGCAACCTAGGGTTCATCATCGACTCCACCCTCTCCATGACAAAGCAGCTCAACGCCATCTCGTCCTCCTGCTTCAACACCCTCTGCATGCTCCGCAGGATCTACAGGTGGATCCCCACTGAAACAAGAACAACGGTCACCCAGGCCCTCGTCAGCAGCAGGTTGGACTACGGAAATGCCCTTTACGCAAGAGCCCTGGACAAACTCCTGAAACGACTACAACACATTCAGAACGCCTCCGCATGCTTGATCCTCGACATCCCTCGCAGCAGCCACATCACACCCTACCTGAGAGACTTGCACTGGCTTTCCGTCAACAAGAGGATCACCTTCAAGCTCCTCACCCACGCACGCAAGGAACTCCACAACACCGGGCCAGCCTACCTCAACAGACGACTCACCTTCTACACCCCCAGCCGACAGCTCCGCTCCGCCGACCTCACCACTGTCCCCTGCATCCGAAGAGTGACATACTGCAGCAGATCGTTCCCCCACCTCGCCGCCAAGACCTGGAACACTCTCCCCACCCCCATACGCCAGACCCAGGACCTGCTAACCTTCAGAAGATTACTCAAGACCTGGCTATTCAAACAGTAGCAGCATCCCTCTCCCCCCCCCCCCCCCCCCCGCCCCCAGCGCCTTGAGACCCTCACGGGTGAGTAGCGCGCTTTACAAATGTCTTGATTGATTGATTGACCATGATCTGTCGGCAAGACTCCTGTTAAATGGTTAATTGACAAACCCTTTCAAGATCACAAGGGAACCAGACAGGGCTGCTTCCTCTTCCCGCTCCTCTTTGACCTGTATATCGAGCCTTTTTCTCAGCGTTTGAGAGGATGAGTTTGGCATCTTACCATTCAAATATGGGAGAGGAAGGTAGCTCTGTATACTGATGACGTTCTGATCCTCTCATCTGATTAGGAGCCATCTTTCCCTCAGGTTATTAGGTTGCCACAAGACTTTGGGCAGGTTTCTCGCTATGAGGTTAATGCTGAAAAAACAGAGATCATGTTGTGGAACCTACTGTAGTGCAGATACCAGACCAAGAGCGAAATAAGGTATCTGGGTGTCAGGATTGTCCAGAATATAGATAAGATCACAGGGACTAACCTGGCAAACGTTTCTAGGGAATGCCAGAAACTTATGAAATCTTGGGCCCATCTCCCACTGATCATTCTGGGAAGGATTAGTTTGATTAAAATGGTCATATTACCGAAAATTATATTTTTGTTTAACACTATTCCTTTACATTTTGAAAAACTGGCAATTGACAAGCTTCAGCAAGCAATCAACACATTTGTATGGGCCCATAGGGCCACGAGGATAGTTTTGAAAAAGGTAAGGCGTAGGGGAAAGAAAGGGGGTCTTACTCTTCCTGACCTACAGTACTATGCTTGGGCCTTCCAGTTGTCGCAATCAAGAATACTGTTGAAATACCCAGATCACACAGGGATGGGGGTCATGTTCTCCGCTATGCTAAGGAGCGTGGGGATGATGCAGAAGGGATTCCTTTTCAAATATGGAGATCAGAAGTTTTTATAAAAGATCAGGTTGAAAGTCTTGCTAGGGAAGATTCGGCATGGGCTAGAATTAAACAATGCACAGGCCTAAATTACTTATCAAGTTTGGCTCCCCTGCGGGTTTCTCCAGGGGTTCCAGACTGCCTGAAAGACAAACTAGCTATTCCACTTAAAACAGCGGGACTAAAGGTGTGGAGTGATTTGGTGTTATATCATGCACTGTCGAGGCCAGGCGTAAACTGGTCCACTAGATGCTCAACCCTCGTCCCTAAGGTTTCAAGAGCTCAAAACTCAATATACCATGTATTCCTAATGTTTAAAAAAAGGTAATAGATCCAAAATAGAATCAACATCAAACTGTGTGACTTTCAATATTATATTTAAACCACTTCAGTTCATTTTTCTCCAAAACTTTAAACACATGAAAACCAAATGTGTTTATGTACAGTTATACTGTCACAATGTGTCTTAAACAACAAGCAATAACAAATTAAGATGTTGTTAAAACATTTACAAACTCAAAAAAACCTAATGCATTTCGGGTCTGCTTGGACCCTTCTTCAGGCGTAACAAACAATCATATTATTTTCAAACTGTTAACAGAGTAGACAAAATCCTGTTAGACGTTCATCCAGGTTGTATTATGTGTGGTCCGTTTCCGCTGGCACTGTAAATAATATGTCCCAAATAAAACATATGAGAGAACATAATGATTTGTGGGTTGCTATTTACATATACTCAGAATCAATCGGGATGTTTTGCACATGCGAGGTAACCCTGTGATCAGAGGTCAAACTATCACCATAACAAAGTTAACAACCTTGATGGTTGATGTCAAGGCATATCGAAGATAGTGTAGTGCTCTCAGGAATTGCGCTTAGTATGTATCGGTCCGATGGTGTCCCCAAGAATTTTAAAGCAGCCGCGTGATTTGTCTAAAAAGTATTGGAAAGCCCAGATTACAAAACGCCTTCCAAAAGCAGCATGTATTAGACGCGAACTGGAAATCCCGAAATGAACCATTCCGTGTTTACCTGCATCTGCGAAAGTACCGTTCAGTAGACGCCGTCCATCTCGTCCGCACCCTATTGCTCCGCCCAAACTTTATTGATGGTCCCGCCTCTGACGTTGTGCGTTAAAAGTGATTCCTTCCCCAAATCACGTGGGGTTTGAAAAAAACTTTGAAGTGTAGCTTTATTATTGTGACATTACATCACCAATACTTTGAGCTTACGTGTATCATATTACCGTTATCTAAAACATGCACGCAATTTTTAGAAGAGACCAGATGATAGAAAGTGAACGTTATGTGTGTGAGCTTTAAACAAGCTTATTGGAGAAAGATGATGTTTACCGAAGGAAAATATTCTGTATTAAAAGCATATGTGTGGATAAATGTATCATACCCCGGTGTTATGAAGGGTACCTATGGACGATGGAGACCCTGAGCTAAAACCAATTTCACTCTTAGATGACTATGCTTAAACCGGTGTTGTATATTATAATCATATACAAACCGTTATGTACCCCTGACAGGGGATCCAACTCATGTACAAAGGATAATTCTCATCATAAAATATAACCCACAAGTATAAATATAAACATGAAAACGATCTACTGATAATCCAATTGAAGGGAACAATGTATAAAAGAGCTATAATCATTTAAACAAAACATATCATTTCGTACTGATCATTGAGACCCCCAGGATTCATTGTGCCCAGATTTTTTATCCAAGTGGTTTCCCTCCTAGAAATCATTGTATGGTAATCCTTGCCTACTGTTTCCTCGACTACCTCCAGAATTGTGAATCTTATTTGAGGAATGGTGTGTGTGTGGCCCTGACCCAATGTGCGGCTAGGCTGGATGTCAAATGCTTATTACGAATGGAACTTTTAAGCTCAATGATGCGAGTTTTGATTTTGCAGGATGTCCTTCCAACATATACTAACCCGCAGGGACATCGAATTGCATATATGACACCCGCTGTGTTACAGTTGGATGTGTGTTCCAAGGAAATCATTTGACCCATTTTGGGATGTGCAAACAGGTTACCCGTGATGACATTGCCGCATTCACGAAAATTCCAACATTTTTGCATGCCTTTAAAGACTTTGTGTTCAGAAACTTGTTTCTTCTTCAATAATTCTCTTGTGTTTTTAGCTCGATTATAGGCGAATAAAGGTAATCCCTCAAAAAGACCAGCAAAGTCTGGTTCTTGTAGGATGATCTCCCATCTGTTGCAAACAATATTCCTAATTCTTGCGGCTTGTGTGGATTGCTTTAAAACAAAAACCATTTGTTTGTTTGGTGGTTTCTCCACTTTTTGAAGTAATGTCAATCTTGTTTTAGTGGCAACCTTTTGTCTTGCGGTATCCAGAATAGCTTCCGGATACCCTCGTGATTTGTATCGAACTAATTGTTGTTCAATTAGTTCAGTGCTTCTACTTGGGTCAGATGTGATTAGCTTGATACATGTCATTTGAGATACTGGCAAATGATCCTTCAAGGATCTGGTATGTGCACTTGAATAATGCAGTGCATTATTCACATCAGTAGGCTTCCTATAAACAGTGGTCTCAAAGCCATCCACTGTTTTATATATTTCAATGTCAAGGAATTGGATTTTATCCAGGGCTATTTTATGGGTGAATTGAATCCGGGGATTCTTTGCATTCAGTTCCAGAATACTCCTTGTTAATGTCTCCATGTCACCTTTCCACAGTAATAGAATGTCATCAATAAACCTCACTAATAAAATTATGTTGTTCTTCCAAATGGGGTCATTGAGGATATGTGTGTCCTCAAACTGTGCCATGAATGTATTGGCATATGAGGGAGCACCGGGAAACCCCATGGATGTCCCGGTGCGTTGAAGGTAGAGTTGATCCTGCCACTGAAAGTAACTATGGTACAAGGAGAAGTGGAGTTGTTCCAACGGGAACACACCCATGTCCTTGTCTATGTCAGATTGTAATAGACGCCACTCTACTGCTTTGAGCCCCTCATCATGTGCAATGGACGTATACGACGCCACTACATCAATGGTACAAAAAATAGTAAAAGGAGTAATCAGATGTTGTATGCTTTCCAACTTATGTAAACAATCAGTTGTGTCTTTGAGATAGGTGTGCCACTGCTGTACCAACAGTTGCAAGTGAAAATCTATGAACCGACCAGTCGGTTCATGGATCACCCACATCCTGCCATGATGGGGCGACATGGTGGGTTGCTGGTATTTTTTGTTGTTGGAATCAATCAGTTCTGCCTCTTCTGCTTTATTGATCAAAGTCTCCAAGGTTTTGATGAACTCTTTGGTTGGATCTTGGGATAATGGAATGTATGTATCTATGTTTTGAACATGCTCGGCCACTTTTTGAGTGTAAAAGGACGTGTTCATCTTTACAAGGGCTCCCCCTTTATCTGCAGGTTGAAATGTTATGCTAAAGTCCTGACGTAAATCATTAAGGATTCTCATTTGTCATGTGGATACATTTGTATGTTTAGGTTTGACGTACTTCACTGCTTCTATATCCTTCTTTACTAAGGATTCAAAGTTGTCAATACTTTTATGTGAGATGGGTGGCATAAATTTACTTTTTGGACGAAAATGTGCTGATGTGTCTCTGATGTGGGTGATCTCATTGGTAGAAAAGAACTACCGTAGACGTAGTTTACGGGTGAACTTGAATAGTGCCACTTCTGTTTCCAACTCATGAGAAGAATAAGAGGGCACGAAAGAGGTACCTCTGTTGAGAACATATTTTTCTTCTGGATTAAGAATCCTATCGGATATATTAACTATGAGACTGTCTTCTTCGCAATTCGCTGGGGGCAACAGTCTCTGGTTTTTTTTGGAGTTTTTTCCCTCCTTGTTGGTTTTCTTCTGAGGTGCTGATTGTTTTGTCTGGAGGTAAATTCACGTCTAGACCTATCTCTAAAAAAGACGACTGAGTTGTGGATGTGGATGCGCCCTCACTTCCCCTGGTTCTTTCCTCCATGTGTACTCGAGGTGCAGGTGGTCGTTGTAATGTAAGATCTTCATCAGGTACCACACTCTCTTCAGAAGAGGTTTGTGTGGTCCCTTTCTTAAAGAATCTTTTCTGTGAATAAGCCTCTGCCCATGTGTAGACCTCGTCTAGTTTATAATCAATGGTGTCCCTACGGAACTTCCTAAGCTTGCGCTCATGCACCTCACGGGCATGTGTATCCAACCGTATATTTATATCCTCTAAAATCTTTTTCCAATCTTCTTGTTCCATGGCGACATTTATTTCATACTTTAATCTCGCAATGTCCTGTGAAAGATCTTTCAAAACTGTGGACAACTCTTCAATAATAAGAAGTATAAGATCTTAGGAACACTTGTTCAAAATGGCGTTCCATCTCACCATGAAGGACTTATTACATTTAAATAGCATTGGTTTCAGTGCTATGCGTAAATCGTGTGGTATACGTTTAACCTTATGATACTCAAAGAGAATAGTTGCGTGTAACCTCTGATTTATTTCCTTTCGCATTGTGTACTCCAATTGCTTCAATAGTTGTGTGGTGGTGCCAGTGGAGGAACCAAACGTGCGTACATCCTGAATTAAAGAATAAATAGAATCTGCCTCTTCTGAAGTGTAAGCCTTAGTGTCAGCTTGATTTAACGTGATATCCGCTATGTCTTTGAATGTGGCCATATTCTCGGGTGCTGGACTACAGATTTGGGCTCTGTGTACAAATGCTATGTAGATGTAGACTAGCACACCAAATTTTTAAATAATACCTACTTTAATCTATTAGAATCAGTTTGTTGGTGAGCAACCTCATGTAGGGAGTGCCCAACCCCCTTTAATAAAGCACTGTCGAGGCCAGGGGTCACAGCTGGGTGAGACCACGGAGGGCCTATATATATTTGGTGATAGACTCATTCTTTGCATGGACTCGCGAAAAAAACTTGTGTCTCTCAAGAACAACATTTACCTTGTCCCCGAAATGTGTTTCTAGTTTTAGCATGGTTATTTTAAACACATCTAAGTCTAACTCATCTTCTTCCAATGCAGGGTCAGGAAGGGTGTCAAAAATGTTCCTTCCCTGCACTCCTAAATTATGGAGCAAGACATGTTGCTTCCGTACAGCCGTAAATTTCTCTCCCCCTATGGCTATGAGATATGAATCAAATAAATTGATCCAATCCTTCCAGTGTATCTCTGGATCGCCAATGTTGTTTAAGAAAGAGGGGGTGGGTTCATGGATGATGCCGCCATGGGAAAGGGAATACGGAATGGCACCAGTACACCAGACGTAGGGTAGAGAAGATGTACAATTAATATGGCTTTACCACAGTTATAATTGCTACTGTAGACGAGCCTGCCCGTACTTGAAATGGTGTCCGCTTGCCACGTAACTGTCAATTTTAGTACAAAGTAAAATACACTAAATGCAGCATAAACCCCCAGTGCTATGTGACGCAGCTGTAAGGTCAGGTCGTATACATAAAAGCCCAGTACTACATAATTGGACTAGTAGAGCACCAAGGATCATCACCAACCCAACCCTGAATAAGTGAGACTGTACGCAAGTGAAAACAACCTAGTACAACCTGAAACCAACCTCCCGTTGTAACTCCCTGACACCTATTGAAGTTTGAAAAGGAACACAGCGAAAATAATGCCAAAACCCCTGATACTACGACCTAAAAAGGAAGGAATTCACAGAAAGAATGCTATCTGTAATCAATGTAGATCAAAACTCATTGCCCCCTCACCCTCCTGTAAATCAGAAAACTTCACACAGTACAGGGTTAACCCTACAAGGTTATGGTATATGGCAAACCAAGTATTCTACATGCAAGCACAGCAGATAAAGAATTATGTAAATCAGAAAATTTCACACAGTACAGAGTCAACCCTACAAGGTTATGGTATACGGCAAACTAAGTATTCTACATGCAAACACAGCAGATAAAGAATTATTGTCCCACCTGTAAATTAGAAAATTAAACACAGCACGAAGTAAACCAAGAAGGGAAATAGGATAACTGCCCCACAGGTCCTGAAAATTTAAAATAGATTTGAATTATGTCCCTTGGGAATATAGAGTGTCCAGAGAACACTGTAACCCAAGCAGGAAAAGTACTCACACAGGTGTTGGCCCCCTAATGTCTCCTCCAAAATGTTGTTGAAAAAAGAATGGGAAATTAACAAGGTGGGACCATCTTACATGAGGATTTAAATCAGTTCTAAAGAAGCTTGGAAAGTACTCTGAGCAAAACCTTTTACTCAATCAGACACACGAAGGCAGTCTTACTTGTGGGAACCTTCCTACACCAAAGTGTGTTTCACACCCCACTGCTGGCACTGCAATTATCGGTTGGGCACCTCCTGCAAAACGTCGAAGAACCCAGGCAAAATTGTATTTACGACCAGAGCATGAAAACGAGCAGGCTTCAGCCGTCTTGCTTGAACTAGCTGGCTTAGGTGCTTCTTTCTTCCCCAGAAATGGCGTTGGGGTCTCAGATAACCTTTCACGAACTTCAGTTGGCACACAAATGAACTTCAGCACAGGAAATACTGTCAGAGCAGGGAACAACTGTTGGTAAATGTACGTCGGCCCTGAAGGAGCTGGAGCGCCGACTCACGCCTCCGCGTCAATTTCAGTGTTTCCAGACAGGAATTCCTCCTCAATGCGGCTGCACAGGCCCAGCACCACACGGGACCAAGTGTCTGTGGTTGGCCCCTGCCCGAAGCTGACAGGAACTCTCCACAGTCTCTCTCCACAGGCCGACTAAGGAAATGACGAGGTTGCTGTGAGGCAGGGAAGGCACCACTAGGTTGACGGAATGACCTCCGGGCTGCCCCCTCCCTCCCCCCCCGGGGTAGTCTACCACTGCAAACGGAACTGGCAGGACGCTCTGAGGAGAGCAACTTTAGCGCCAATGGGCGGAAAAGCAGCACGGCAACGGTCAAAGCAGATCCCTTAACGGAGCAACCCAGTAGAATCCTCGGTGAACATTCGGACTACGACACATGTGAACTCAGGCCCTTGAACTGAGGGAACACGGTACAAGAGGTGGCAACAATACCAAAGGAGTAGTGGGTCCTTGCTCCCGTCCTGCCTCCTTCACCACCAGAACGTAGCAGATGCAGATGGTTACGGTACAGTAAGAAGCAGGCCACCGTAAGATGAATAGCTGCTTGGACCCCAGTGACAGTGCTTCGCGGTTACAGGCTCACCGGTAGACCTCACGCAGTGCCCACGAAACCTAGGTTAGATGCTTTCTGGAACAATCACTGACCCGGCAAGTGCTGTACCACACGCCACCACCACATCCCGTTGATTCCTCCTTATCCGCTCCAAGGCACTGACAAGAGATACGAGTCTTTCTCTGCACCAGGTTCCTCCTCAATATGTCTTCCTTCTGCACCATAAATGTACAAAGGCATGCAGCAATGGAGAGAGCACAGCAAAGGGGAGGTGACAGGTTGGCCCCCTACGCCAAAAATCGTCGCCAGTGTTGTAAAGAAAAAACTGACACCAGGAAAAGGTAAGAACAACCTTTATTCTGTCACCCAACTCTCCAAACTGTCAGGTGAATTCCAACATTCCAAAGCTGCCTCCAGGGGAACATACCAACAGGTGGAAGTCCAGAGGGGTGGGCGGAATGTGCCACTTGAGATAACTTAGTAACATACTTAGATTATAACACCACCCCTTCCCAAAAAGGGGCCAGTGACGTTCTGTGGGACTGTTGTATACCGGTAGGTGGACATCGCTCCTTGGGTACATCTCGATTGCCTACGTCTCCTTAAAACCGAGCAACGGTAAACACACCCTACTTTTTTGTAACTGGGGTTTGAGGCGAATGAGGATTAAAAAAAAATTTAAAAGGAAAAGAGAGAGAGAGATTTGAGAGATTGTTTTTTCTTTGGGATAAGATGTACTTAAGAAAGAGATATATTGAAAGTGCAAATGAAAAATAATTTCCAGCCTATTCAATTTCCTATAATTGTAACTGAACACACAACTTTTGAAACACCGGGAATCAAGCCCATAACCTTCACAGTAAGAGTCTAGGCCCTTCACTCTAGGTCACTGTGATTCTTTATTGGGCTGACTTTAAACCTAGATAAGACATTCTAATCGAAAACTCATGCCTATGTAATGCAGCATATCAGTGTACAGCTACAGTAACATGTTAACAGAGTAGAAGAGAAAGAGAGAGGGTGAGAGAGAGAAGACGAGCGACCTCCCCTATTTGCATGAGGCGTTTTAAGGTATGGGCAATGTGACAATTGCCCAGCGCTGTCTCCTTCAAAGAGGCCCCCTGGGAAAGTGTTCATTCTCTCACTTCTATATCTTTACTTCATTCGCTCTCTTGCTAACTGCCTATTCTAATTTCTTACTATTTCTATCTCTACCCAGTGCTATTCTAACAATGATTGGTACAACAGGCATTACATATTTCAGCAGTTTTGTGTGAACCCACTACTGAAATGTTAAATATAATTCAATATTGTTTAGCATCATGCAGGTATGAATTAGCAGAACATGTGTAATAAGCATCAACGTTGTCTAAACTGGGGGTCCCAAAATATGTATTACCCAGGGCCCCAAACATCCATAAAATTACATTGCCCATTTACCCTCACATTGCAACACTACTAGCTGTTATTAATTTACCACCAACTTCCCAACATTAATTTCAAACTGAATCTTAAATGTTCTTTTCAATCTTTTCTTTGAGTGCCCCCTTAGAGTACATTTTGGATGACCTCCATTGCAGTGGTGTATTCCTTCTTTTTGGTAGTATCAGGATCCAAATGTAGGATTTTTCTCCGTCTCAATCTTAATCTCCTTTATTTCTGCACTGCGGTAATGATTATCTCTTGGGATATCTCACCAGTGACATTCGATTTCCCTTCCTTCCCCAGGCCTATCAGGCCCCCCTTGACTGACATCCATTCAACATGAATGAAATTAAATTAAATGTGAATAAAATAAATGTATACAACGCTGTAATACCCAGAGGCATCTAGGTGCTAGCTCAGGAAGGAAACAATCAAACAAATATGAAGAATGAACCAGATACAGGGTCCCAATGATTGAAAAGACAGGTTTTTAAGGCTTTTCTGAAATCAGTATGGCAGACTTCTTTTTAAGATTAAGAGGCATGGAATTCCACAGCTGAGATGTGCAGCTAACAAACCTCCTGCCACCACAGTTGGATTTTTTAAATTTTGAGACAACTAGGTTAAAACATGAGCAAGAACAAAGGGATCTAGGGGGAACATAATGCTGAAAGCGCCATAGCAGATATTAAGGTCCAGAGCTATGCGGGGCTTTATTGCACTTCTTGATGGGAAGCCCGTGAGGCCTGAATCAGGGCCTGTTAGTCCGACTTGTGTTTGGGGATTCCTAAAAGCTGTATGGGCAGATACGGTCATAGATGTCTAGGATAAAATTCCTGAGGCAAAAGCACCACTTGTTTGGATTGATCTCATTGTTGCATTTTAAGGTATAGAATTTCAGATTTTTCCATTAAATGAGCAAGAAAACGAATAGGAACGTAATAAAATGTCAATGCTTTTTTGAATATATAACTTTTAGTGATACCGAGGGAAAAGGTAGGGTGTGAAAGCAACCCTCTCCATACTACCCATCGGGGATGTCATTTTAGGGTTTGTTTTGCCATTGGGATACCTACCATTGTGATATCCAGAATTCAACAAGTTTGAGAAGGCGGGTACTCATTAAGACTTTCTTGAGCTCTGTAAGTTTAGTAGCAATTGATTTAGACCTCTATAGAGGTCAACAAAAATAAATAATAAAAATCAAAATATAACTTACAGAGGAATTTCACCAACCCAAGTATTTACAATGGAGCTCTGTAAAATAAATTATTCCCTAAAATTTAGAAAGAGACCGTAAACTTATATTTCCAGGCTCCATTTTCAATAGGTCCGACTGCCTGCAAATTGGATTTAGTCCTTCCTACGATAAGGGCATTCATTGTACTTCAACCCACATGCCTTAAAGCAGCCTTGGGATTAAAAGCCCTGACGGCTTTTCGGCGAGCTATTACAAAGTCTTTGATAAGTCTCTTAGCCCCATAATATTAAAATTATTTCATTTGATTGCTACCGCAGGCAGTGTCTCCAAGTCGATGAGTGAAGCCACTATAATTGTTATCTCGAAGGAGGGTAAAGTTCCCTTGCTAACAAAAAATGATCGCCCTTTTCGCTCATAAACTTGGACTGCAAAATTTATGCGAAGGTATTAGCCAACAGACTCAATGCCATCCTTCCTAAACTGATCAGTAGTTCTCAAGTAGGCTTTCTCAAATACCGCATGTCCAACGATAATACAAGACTACTTTGCCATATCCTGGAGAAAGCAAAGACAACTCCCATCCCCTCCGTGGCCATCACCCTGGACGCAGAAAAAGCATTTGACATGGTGTCCTGTTACTTCCTAAAGCAATGTATGCGAACTTTCAACCTGGGGAAATGTTACATTGACCTGGTAATGGCCCTTTACTCTTCTCCATCCGCCAGGATCGTCATCAATGGCACCTTGTCGGACCCATTTTGCTTAGAACAAGGCACCAGGCAGGGATGCCCCCTATCGCTTGCACTGTTTCTCCTGGCCCTCGAACCACTCATAACAGATATAAAGCGAAACGAGGAAATTTCAGGAGTGAGCTTTGGGGACATGCGGGTGAAACTGGCAGCATATGCGGATGACATCCTGGTGGCTACAGAAAACCCAGAGACCTCCATCGAGGCCCTCATGACAACCATAGAGAAATATTCTACCAACTCTGGGTATAAACTGAATCGCGACAAATCTGAGGTCAAGCCCCTAAACATCCTTGTCACCATAGACATGCTTTCATGGCACACCGGTTTCATTAAGTACCTGGGTATTGAATTTGGCTGCACCCTCCTGAAACCCTTTAACAAAAGAGTCCATCACACTAGATAAGATTAAATCACAATTAGATGGCTGGTCCCTCGGCTTCATAACTTGGTGGGGTAGGGTCGAGACCACTGTTCCCTCTAGGCCGCGCGCGCACCTTCCCTGACGTCAGCGCGCACCACCTATCGTGGAGCGCGCACACAGGCCGTCGCAAGATATTTGCGCCGCCCGCCGCTTTTAAAAAGCGAGCGGCGCGAACATGACATGCAGCACATTTCCAGTGGTGGCGGCGGCGGTTGGCGGCGGTGCGGGCGTGAGAAGTTGCAGGTAAGGAGAATGTATTTACCACGGCGGGAGGCGGGAGGCGGGAGGCGGGAAGCGGGAGGCGGGAGGCGGGAAGAGAATGTATTTACCACAGCGGGAGGCGGAAGGCGGGAGGCGGGAGGCGGGAAGCGGGAAGCGGGAAGCGGGAGGCGGGAGGCGGGAGTGGCGGGATTTGCATGTAATGGCAGCATTTGGTTTTCGGTATAGGAGAGGGCAGTGAATGGACCTGGGGCAGGGAGGGCAGTGAATGGACGTGGGGCAGGGAGGGCAGTGAATGGACAGGGAGCAGGGAGGGCAGTGAATGGACCTGGGGCAGGGAGGGCAGTGAATGGGCAGGGAGGGCAGTGAATGGACCTGGGGCAGGGAGGGTAGTGAATGGACCTGGGACATGAAGGGCAGTGAATGGACAGGGAGCAGGGAGGGTAGTGAATGGACCTGGGGCAGGGATGGCATCAAACGGACATTGGTGAGTGGACAGGGTAGTGCACTTGGAGGCAGGGAGGGTACTGTATGTAGATGAGGCAGGGCGAGCAGCTGGGGGGTGGGACAGGAGCGCCCTCATTCATCATGGTACAGGGAGGGCAGCGAATACACATGGGAGGAAGAGAGACCTGAAGGGGCTGGGGGGGTGGGGGGGGCACGAATGAAACACTGGGGCATAAAGTGCACTGAATAGACACGGGGTCTCCAGGGCAGGACTTGACTGGACGTGGGCAGGGAGAATATTGAAGGAATTCGACTTGAAGGACAGTAGACAGGGGCAGGGAGGGCTCTGCGTGAACAGCGGAGGAGCGGGCAGGATAGACATTGGGGCAGAGAGAAGATGTATTCACATGAGTGAGGGAAGACTCTGGAGGAACTGGGCAGGATGGGCGTAGGGTAGGGAGGACGCAGCGACAACGTCGAGCATGGACAGGACTGAAAGGACAGGGAAGGCACCGAATGGGCACTGGGACAGTACGGGCATACATCAGGGAGCAGGCTGGGGAGTAGAAGTGAAGTGTGGCAGGGAGGGAACTGAACCAACAGGGGGCAGTGCCTGAAATGCACGGCCATGGGGCGGGGGGCATTGAGTGGGCACAGGGCAGGGAGGGCACTGAACTGGCACTGTAGAGTCAGTCGACATCAGGCCGGGAGGAGGCAGGATGTAATCCGGGGATTGGTCTGGCTGCCCATTGAGGGCACACTGAAAAGTGGCAGAGAGGGCATTGGGTGAATGATCAGAGTGGCATCTTCGACACTGTGGGCAGCAGAATGGATAGGGGGGAGCAGAATAGCATTGGGGGTGATGTGGGTACTAATTGGAAGTGGATGCACACTGGCACAGGGCACCTCTGAAAGGGCAGTTGTGGGACAGCAGTGAGGTCAGGGTAGCTCCTGATAGAAAGCTGTTAATCGGAGCCCATGAGGGGGCTCTGATTGTCAGCAATATTTAAACAAAAGGCCACAGCAGACTCAAAAAACGCGTGTCACACAGGTCAGAAAGGCACAAAAAACGAGTGATGCACAGGTCAGAAAGGCACAAAAAACGACTGAGGCACAGGACAGAAAGGCACAAAAAACGAGTGATGCACAGGTCAGAAAGGCACAAAAACGAGTGAGATACAGGGCATAAAGGCACAAAAAACGAGTGGGGCACAGGACAGAAAGGCACAAAAAACGAGTGGGGCAGAAGGGCACCAAAAACGAGTTGGACACAGGACAGAAAGGCACAACAAGCATTGGAAATGCAATAGGTCTCGCATTAGAAAAGTTGGAGCTATTGGTCTTGTAAATGACAAATATTTTATTTATGTGTTGGTTTTTAAAATAGCTAAATGGATAGCTTTGTCATTTACAATGCCAATAGTTATAACTTTTGCGAATGTGACACCTATAGCATTTGGAGTGCAACATGTTTTGTATGTACGTGACTTAGATGGCAGCTCTGGTCGTTGGGCCACATCTCTAGAGAGCACGAGCGTGCAGCAGGGGAGAGAAGCACAGAGAGTGCAGCAAGTAAGGGAAGCACGCAGAGGGAGCCCAAGAGTGAAGCAAGGGTGAGATGCACGGACAGGGAGCTGAGAGTGCAGCAGGGGACAGAAGCATGGAGAGGGAGACAGAGTGTATCAGGGGCGAGAAGTACGGACAGGGAGCCCAAGAGCGAAGCAAGAGAGAGAAGCAGGAGAGGGAGTCTGACATTATAGAAAGGGAGAGAGTTGAGCATAGAAAGGGAGAAGATGAGTTTGGGAGAGAGGCATGAGAGGTGAAAGGCAGAGTGCTTATCCAATATTGCAAACTGCCCTTAAGACCCTTATTGTGGCGCTGTATGTGTGAAAATGCACTATCTTTTCGCTTTTTAAAGAAAAATTTTGGAGTGCCATTTGGCGCCGCAGACACGCGCGGTTTGGTTCCTGGTGCACATAGCCATGGTTGCAGCGCACAGAGACCCTCCACTGCCGCACACAGAGGAAAAAAATTAGAGGGAACATTGGTCGAGACCATTAAAATGATGATTTCACCCATAGTAAATTACCTTATTGCTATGCTTCCCCTTACCCTGTCACAGGAATTTCATCACAAATTAGCAAGTTACTCTCTAAGTTCCTATGGAAAGGGAAAAAGGCAAGGATCAGTATAAAAAACTCCACCTCGATAACTCTCTAGGAAGGGTCAATTAGGCGGATTTCAAATTATACCAGACAAACAAGGTTCATACTGGGTAGCTCCCCCTGATGGTTACACCCCGGTGTGGCTAGCGATAGAGAGGGCCCTCTTTAAAAACCTTGCTCCGGCGACCATCTTAAACGCTAACCCCAATACGACCGCTTGCTCAAAATCCATCTCCAAGAGAGTAGTATAAGATGCTCTAATTGGGAATCACTATGGTGTAACCACGTATTGCTTTACAAAGGGAAACCACTTTTTAATGAGAAATGGATTAAAAAAGGCATCTTCTTCCCACACCAAATGCTTGGTGAATCTTACCCTCTCTCCTTTAAAGATCTCCAATCTAAATTTGACCTAGACTCAATAGAATTCTACAACGTCATGAGCATTAAAGCAGTGATCTCCAAAGCAAAACTATCCACAAAAACTCCCTCTCCCCCGTAATATCTAGCTAATCTTAATAAGTTGAGTCACCAGGTCTCCCGACTTTACAAACTCCTGCGCCCGCAACACTCTTACCTTAACAAACATCTCCGACAATTCTGGGAATCTCACTCCTCATCACCAATTTCTGAAATAGACTGGTCCAAAGCCTGGGAATCGACTACGAGACACACGATAAGCCCTACACTATCCCAGGCGAAATTCTGGCTCTTCCATAATGCTTTCTGGACCCCAGCGCGTCTTTTCTCTCATAACATTAGGGAAAATGCTATGTGCTGGAACTGTAATGAAAAAGACTGAGACCTTAAACACCTCTTACTCCAATGCGCATGTGTTAGGCCCTTTTGGGATAAAGTCTTCGCCTTTCTATCCAAGGTTTTCCATTTCTTCCTCACCAGAGATCTATCCTTTCTGGCATTCGGCTTCCTAAGAGTCGGTTCGCTCACAGACAATGACAGGGCCCTACTTGACTTACTCCTTACTGCTGCTGTAAAGATAGTTCTTAATAACTGGAAAGATACATGCAAAGCCTCTTTTAAATGTTGGTTAAATTGGGTCACCAATCTAAGAGGAGCTGGCATCATTTCACTTCAAAACACCCCGTGGCGTCCCCTCGCAGACAAATGTGGGTCACTCAGGATAATTACTTTAGTGCACATAAACCTTCTTGAATCTCCATCCCTCTGCGCCGGTCTCTACTCATCATGCCCTTACACGCTCATCACGTGCAACAGCTGCGAGCCCATTATCGTCAGTGAATATAAATCCATGCAGATCACTGCCAATGTACTTGTGCTGGTACTCCTTAAGCAATGTATGCGATTGAAGTTACCCATTTCTCTTTTTTGTTTGTTTTATGTTTCTGATTTGTTTTCTGGATCAGTATCATCGCCATGCAGTTAATACCTCTTTTCTTTATTCTGTAACCACCATCGAACAATATGTTTCCTGACTACGTTTGTATATTTTCTGTTTTTGTTACTCTTTCTTTGAAACAACCAATAAAAACTTTTTGAATATAAAAAAAGTGTGCATAATACAAAATGCACATTAAAAAAGTTCATTTCTGCAGATCCTGTTTAATTTGTACCCAGTTTACTATTAACCCAGTGAAATAAACAGTTTATTTGTAAAAGCATTCGATTTGCACCAATTCTTTCTAGTTACCATATTTCTGTGCAAAGGACACGAGGCAAGTACATAAAAAGGACAAGCGACATTGCAGCTCCAGATGGGAGCATTAAATAATGTTGAATAATTTAGAATACGATAATGCTATTAAGTATGCATTAGTAGAAGCATGGCCCAGCAGCATACATCAGTAACATCGATTGCTAATAGCAGCTGGGAAATCCTGCCACTTCATGAATTATTTGCAGACAGTATTCTAATATCAACGTATTGGGTTGGTTTTTATTTTAGCTGAAATGAAGCTCAATGCGCAGCAAAAATATCCTTCGTCCCAAAAAGGAGATGGGTAATAGTTAAAGAATTATCAGTCATGAATGCTAATCGAATCCCTGAAAAACACATCGGCCTCTGTAATGAGCTTAAACCAACTTTGGCCTACAGACTGCAGTGCATTGTTTGTTTTAAGAGTACTCCGTATTATCATTGTAATTACTATTGTAATTTTATTTACATAGCGCCTACTACCCCTGACGAGGCATTGAAGCGCTTTTCGGCGAGTAGCGCGTACTCCGGAACCCAAAGGTGCATTCGTGTGGGTTAATAGGGGTATGAAAAGTTCATCTACGTCTGCACATGGGCTTCTTCATATTAATAATGCTGTGGCTGTTAAAGGATACATTTTCTTCCAAATGGCACGAGACTTGCCTCAAAGACATGCAGTGCAATGAGTTTCCTGCCAGGGGGCGCAAACCGCCTACTACTCGATAAACTGTAGCACTATTAGGATAGTGTGCCTGTGATTTTCAAGAAAAGAAAAGCAATTTGAACAAGGTTGTAACCAACACCACGTGTGTTATTTTCATTTGTTTCGAAAAAAACAATAGTTTCATAGGCTCTCTTCAGACTTGCATATTTTTTAGTGTAAATGTTATCAGCTCTGAGTGGATTGATCAAAAGCCCAATAAAGCAAAATACATAAAGCTCTACCGTAAGGTAGTTCAAGTTTTAATTCTTCAAAGATATTTTTTTTGTAACCAGCAAGACACGTTTGAAGTTTGGGCCAGATGTCTAAGGGGTTTATTTCACAGACCCTGATTCGGTAAATTAGATGGTTTTCGAACGTTAAAACTCTTTTTCAAAGGTACTAAATCTATTTAACAGTTGGAAAAGGTTTTCCATGTGCCTAATTGGTAAAAGATAGAGGGGCATGTTTATGACCCCAGTTGTATCGCTCTTTTACCACGCAATGTGGTGCAAGAGTGAAGCAAGTCAAAAATTAGATTTTGAAGCCACGCCAGGCCACCTTGCATGGCCCTCAGTGGCTTCATAATCTCGAGTAATCTGTGTTGCCTTACTCTGCCCTAAAGAGGTGTTTCATGGGCGTCCCATGGGTGGTTCCCCCCCCCATCCCCCCCCCCCCCCAGTGGCACCTGGTGGAGTTTAAAAGTGGTGGGGCGAAAGACCACTTAATGAAATTTGGTGAGTAAGCATAGCGAGCAAACAGATTTTCAACTGACATTTTTTTTGCGGTTGGGAGGGGTTCTCTGCCTGTGAATATTTTTGAACTTTGAAGTGAAATGGTGCATATTCCACCACAAAGAATTTGACCAAAAAACTGGTCTTAGAACATTTTTTATGGAAAATTCATAGAATATTTCATACAATTTCTTGTTCGCCAATAAAGACTGACCTCCCCAATAGCATGCACACCAACTGGAGGGCTTGGCATCTCCACCTCTAGCGTAAAATGGAAGGGAGACAGAGAAACCCATACAATCTCAAATCTTCACAACTTGAATCCCAACTTCCCTACTTGAACACATTTGTGAACCTAGAGAACTGCCCTAAATCACTGTGTCTCCTTGTTCTTTATCATCACATTTGAGAGTACCTTGAAATACTTCAGAACAAGATGTGCACTGAACCAAAACCTTACTTATAGATATTTTAATAGACTATAATGTTGACCCATCTATGATAACAACCTAGGTGCGCTATAACCTTGACTTTAGTGAATCAATGCTTTTATGTTTAAAAATATCCATTTAGTGCATGAATTGCAGTGCATGAAACCAGGAAACTTTGGATCAATCCCGGCTTCACCAACTGACCATATAGTGTGGTCCTAGGCAATCACCTTATTTCACTTTGTCCTTTATTATCATACCAAATGTGATGATAAAGCACAAAGGTGCCCACGGTGCAGTTTTTTATGTATTAATTGTAGGACAGATACCATTAATTATCTTTCTTTAACACAATATGTTATTTTTTTGATTAAATCAATCTCATCTTTAAATAAACTTCATTCCTATACATGCATGTTCGTCAAATTAATAACTCAGAAAAAATTTATTTTTGTATTATATTTATCTTTCTCTTCTTTCTCTTATTTTTGAAAACACATATATATATACAAACATTTAACAAATATATATACACATATATACAATATTTGGATGTATGACGTTACAACGCATACTTTTACAACGCCTACCTTTACAACACAATTTTTACACCGCAACATCCATTACAACGCATACTATTACAACGCATGCCATTACAACGAATTCTTTGAAACTACCTTTACAATGCATTCCACTACAACGCATACTACCTTACAACGCATACCATTACAACGCATAACATTACATTGCATGTAAGGTAAGTGTTGGATAGTGTAGGGGTACAAATTACTATTCGAACTCCAGGGGGTGCAACAGTAAGGTAAGTGTTGGATAGTGTAGGGGTACAAATTACTATTCTAACTCCAGGGGGTGCAACAGTAGGGTAAGTGTTGGATAGTGTAGGGGTAAAAATTACTATTCTAACTCATCCAAATGTCTATAAACCCTCACTCTGGTTATCGGCAGCCGGGTTTCTTAAATCCACAGGCGAAGTATCTTGATTGCGCTATTCAAACAACGGGAGTCGCGATACACATCTTCCCGCTTTCTCAGTTTTAAAGTATCTCGGAGGAACTTCCGTATTAAAAATAAAAGACGGACTGTGGGGGATCTACATATGCTGAGATTTATGGACATTTGGATTACGGTGTGATTTTACCTGCAAAGAACAAAATACGATGGGATAATATACATTAATTTGACGAACATGCATGTATAGGAATGAAGTTTATTTAAAAGATAAGATTGATTTAATCTAAAAGATAACATATTGTGTTAAGGAAAGATAATGGTATCAGTCCTACAATTAATACATAAAAAACTGCACCGTGGGCATCGTATTTTTTCCTTTTTCTTTATTCCCAGATGCCTTTGGGTTATTCGGGTACCCCTGTTTTTATTGACTGATAAAGCACAAAGAGGCACAGGTGAAATAAGGTAATTTCCTAGGATCATACAGTGCGATCAAATGGGATGCCGGGTGTAAGAAAACAAGGCTTTTTGCAGATGCCCCCAACTTTGTGTCCCTATTTTGACCTCTACATGCTAGTTTTTGACTCGGACAGTGCACTAGAGCCTGCTAACTAGGCTCCTGTGCCAGTGCTCTTTTCCCAAAACTGATACATGTGAACTGGTAATCCCAATTGTAAAGGACTTTAGCCCCCTTGTAGAACTCTTCTCTATGGTACCCTGGGTACCCAAGACATAGATGGTAAAGCGGTCTGCAGGGCTTCAGCACAGTTTTGTGCCACCCTGAGTGACCCAAGTAAACTACTGACAGCAGGCCTGCCATTGCAGACTGCAGAAGCATTACAAACTGCTAAAACTTGACTGTGCCCTCCCCTTGTGTGGCACAGTCAGTACACTATAATTAATATATGTCAGGCCTCCTCAGCCCAGGACGCAGGGTCCATTATGTTAAAGGTGAGGACATATAAGTGTGAGCCTATATGTCCCTTGTAGTGGTGTTCCCCATTGGAAACTACTATAAGTGTGGTGTTCCCCACTGGAAACTACTATGAGTGTTAGCAGTCAATAATTGGGCTGCCACCCAGGCTTTCTTGAGGATGGCAGCTGTATTATGGTACTGCCGAAATATGTATTTTTGGCATTAAACAACATGCCTTCTCACCCCTGGCACAGATCTTGTGCCCTGTGATGTGGCTTGCACCCAGGTAGCTATCCTAGGCCCAGATCTTTGTACTGGGGTGAATGTAAGACATTGTTCTGCATTTTGTCCATCAACTGTGTTTTTTGCAATTTTCACCCCGAGTGGGCTGGGTATGCTCAGCCATGAGTCCCAGGCTCTCCACATCACTGGAGTCAAGCTATCCAGGCTGAAGAAGGCTGATAGCCAGAAACCGGTCCTTGGATGCTTGATTCCGGTCTAGGAAAGAATGTCTGACATAGGGTGGTGTGGAGTGCAAAAAAAACGATGGATTTAGGCCCAGATCTTTGTACTGGGGTGAATGTAAGACATTGTTCTGCATTCTGTCCATCAACTGTGTTTTTTGCAATTTTTACCCCGAGTGGGCTGGTTATGCTCAGACGTGAGTCCCAGGCTCTCCACATCACTGGAGTCAAGCTATCCAGGCTGAAGAAGGCTGATAGCCAGAAACCGGTCCTTGCATGTTTGATTTCGGTCTAGGAAAGTGTCTGACCTAGGGTGGTGTGGAGTGCAAAAAACGATGGAATTAGGCCCAGATCTTTGTACTGGGGTGAATGTAAGACATTGTTCTGCATTCTGTCCATCAACTGTGTTTTTTGCAAATTGCAGACTGCAGAAGCATTACAAACTGCTCAAACTTGACTCTGCCCTCCCCATGTGTGGCACAGTCAGTACACCATAATTAATATATGTCAGGCACCCCTAAGCCAGGCCTCCTCAACCCAGGACGCAGGGTCCATTATGTTAATGGTGAGGACATATAAGTGTGAGCCTATATGTCCCTTGTAGTGGTGTTCCCCATTGGAAACTACTATAAGTGTAAGCAGTCAATAATTGGGCTGCCACCCGCGCTTTCTTGAGGATGGCAGCTTCATTATGGTACTGCCGAAATATGTAATGTTTGGCATTAAACACATGCCTTCTCACCCCTGGCACAGATCTTGTGCCCTGTGATGTGGCTTGCACGCAGGTAGCTGTCTTAGCGGGTGCCCATCTGGTTGCCCCTGCTTCTTTGTGCTCTGGCTGCATTAAGAGGGCACTCCATCTGACCTGTAACTAATGACAGCAACCATTCTGTTGTTGTTTTTCATGCCCCGCCCCAGCAGAATTGTTTCAGTGGTAAAAGAAGCTCTCCTGCTGCTCCCTTTCTGGACCATGAACAGCCTTGACAACTCTGCACCCGTGCTCCACGGGCCAGGTAAAATTGAACTGACTGTCGTGGCTTGGTCCAAGGTCCTGCATAACCTTTACCCTGCAAGGAAACAATGAAACTCGACCTGCAAGTGACCGATTTCCACTAGTATTCTTTTCTCATTGACCTCAATGTTGCATTTTCTTTGTATTATTTCGCATTCATTTTCTATTACTTCTAAAATCTATAAGTCTGGGTGTAGGTATGCTTTTCAGTTAGTTTTGCTGTCTAAATTAAGTTAAAAAGACGCTCTATTTCTATAAATTGGTGTTGGATTTCTCTCAAGACATGTCAATGACTTATCGTCCCTGTTGATACTCTGAAATGCTTAACACATGTTCCT
The DNA here is from genome assembly GCF_964263255.1 of Lissotriton vulgaris. Lineage (NCBI taxonomy): Eukaryota > Metazoa > Chordata > Amphibia > Caudata > Salamandridae > Lissotriton > Lissotriton vulgaris. Next base: position 372,285,182 of record NC_141693.1, on the reverse strand, counting down.
CTAGTAAAGCCTGACTGCTCTTTCCCACTCTACAAGGACTGAACTAAAGATTTATTACAGTGAATCCAAGGACCATCTTTGGGGTATTGTGATAGTATTAGATGGTGAGGACTAACCCCCACACTTCATAATACTCCACTTTCCTACACCAGGATTAATAGAGCACCTTGAAATACTTCAGGATGTGCGCTGTACTTAAATCTCTTGTGCCCTTTTTAATATACTTCTATATTGCTTCAATTAGCATTGCAACCTAGGCCTTATATAACGTGCACATGATCAGTCACTATTCTCTCATTGTTTACCGACGTCGTTACCCGGCTGATAGGATGAGGGGCAAAAACGGTTCATATTTAGGGGCTATCCTTCTAATAATTACCATTCATTGTAGTATGCATTGTAATGCAATAAACTGAACCTCTTCTGCATGTTAAAGAAACACAGCATTTCTTTAACATACAGAATGATTTCAGTTTAGTGCATTAAATTGTTAGGCTGTCAGTGGCAGCGGTGTAAAAATGTAATGCACTACTTTTAACTGCTGTACTTCATGCCTAATGTTTTGATGGCTCAGCTTTCATCAACTTTATCGGCTACGCCCCCAGAGAAGCCCTAACTACAACCCATGTAAAGTAAATCACCAGTCCCAGACACGTTATGCCTTACAGAGCAACAATGGATAGATTTAATACCAAAATATATAAGGTCCTTGATTAAAAAAGCCTGATATTTTAAATGATAAAAAGAAATGTTGAAGTCCAATTTTCTAGGGTTACCAGACCACCAGCAATACACTTAAACACCTGATGTATTTTTGTAAATGGTTTGTAAGATTGATGAACAAAGGGTGGAGAGAGTGAAGCTTTTTGAGGTCAGCACTCAGCTAACACTGCATGCTTATTGTTGGTATGATGGGCCCCTAAATCTTCTCACCTCTTTTATCAGGGTTGACTGTCCCTAAAAAATGACAGTGCACATTGCCCATTATTCAGATTGGTGCACTGTTTCTTTTTGTTGGTGTTTAATTGCATGTGACCCAATCCTGTACCATTTTTCCCTCAGAGGGCTTTGTGTCAGGAAGTCTTACTCATCCAGTCCTGCCCTGTGATTAATGCATTCTGCAGCACACATAGAAGAGGAATGTCTCTCAGGATTGCTTTATTGCCCCTTCCTGCACAAAATCAATCCTGCATGCAATACAGGCACCCTTGCACCACTGTGCAAGGGTTCCTGCATTGGCGCCAGGCAGTCAAAATGGCGCCAGTTCAGGGAAAAGGCAGGAATGCGCCTCATTCTCTCAAATATGGCACATTCCTGCCATCTTCCTGTCATGTGGTGCAGTGCAGCATAGTGACTCCTTTGGTGACGCTTTCGTCTTGATCTTCTTCTGCCTTTTTGCTCTGTGTGTTTTCCCCTCTCCTGCTCTCAGTAAATGGCGGATGCTGAAAAGTAATTGCGAGTGCCCTATGACCCTATCGGCAACCACTAGCTCAAATTAAGCACTAGGTTTTCTGAATCATTAAATGGGTTTGGGAAATTATACTGCATTGATTTTTACAAGGGGCCTGTTTTTAGCGCCCCATCCAAATACCAATTCATATTGGTATGCTTTATTGTTCTATGACCAGAATCCAGTTGCTTCCTCTTTGCGAATGTTGATAAAATCATTTTTTAGGAGTAGGTAGATGCCCATGGGACAACTGCCTATGCCTAAAAACGTTAGTGAATTTTTCATTTTATTTGAGGAAATCGAGCTGCATTTAAAAAAAAACTCACTGCTTTATTTTAAAGCAATCACAAACATGGTGGTCTTCTGACCCTGTAGGTCACTATCCCTGTGATGGCAACAAACCATAGTGAGATGGAATTAGCGACTCAGCTCAAATATATTTGTGAGTTAGAACAGATTCATACCCACTACGATTCGAATCATTTTGCAAAGTGAGCAATGGAATTCTGCAAAAGCTTTGCAGGAGTTTTACTGGGAACAACTATCAACTGTTAGAGACTCCCAGTTTTTAAAATCTTTGTGATTTGAAAAAAAAAGTGAAATTCACTGCACTCCGCACATACAAGGAAACATATAGGAGTGCATTCCTGATTTTCTCTCTATGAATCAGGCTCATCATCTGGCGTGTGTGGCAGGACTAGTAGAAGTGGTGACATCTCTGGGCATTATTCTTTAGGACACATACCTGTATGTTGTAATGGTGTAACTACCCTCCAGATGTACCCACACAATGTTTCTGTCTGTTGCCTTTTTTAGGAATGGCGAGGTACTGCAAAAACATTTGAGCTCTATTTGAAGAGTATCAAATATTTGAATTCAACTAGTATAGAACTGCCAGAAAATGGCTTATTAATTGAGGAGGAATGCCCCGACCAACATAATAAACATGATTTAGTTAGGTTGTAACATAATTCTAATTTTAAGTGAATCTCTGTTGAGCCCATGGTAGCACTGACACAAGCACCAATCAATTTCCCAAGGAAATGCATGTTAAGGTCAAGCAGTACCAAAAAGGAGTACCAAAAATCATTAACTTTAAAAATAAAATACAGGAACTTTTGCAAACTAGTTTAGAAAAATTAAGAAAAATGTAATAAGCAAAAATTCACAAACATGATCAAAATCAGATAAGGGTAACTAGCGATATGGATTTTTGAAATGTTAAAGCAAGTTTGTCAAAACATACCATTAGGAACTATTGAGATTTGGTGAGTTTCCGGTGCATTACCCAAAACAGCCACCAGAAGCAATGACTGCATTAGAAACAAACAAAAAAGATGAAACATTACTAGCAAAATGTTTTTCCTCACAGGGTCTAGAAGTTCCGGAGCGGGGGTGGTAATCATTCATGAGGGCACACTGTAATGCTTGCAGTCTCCCAGGTGTATTGGTACCATGTCTCTCTCCAGAGTCCATTCCCATGTGGCGAGCTGGGTATCCCTCACTAGAGGGAGCCCTGTTGCCCTTTTTGCCCCTGTAGCAGCAACAGGACGCCAACCATTTGAATCTTGGAGAACAGTTCCAATCGCTGGGTGCCAAAAGAATTAAATAGTACTTTAGTCTTATTTCATGAGCAGTCAGGCAGTATTGTCTTTCAGTTGTTTCTTCCTAGGTACAAGAAGGTTCTTTTTTACAGCAGTATGCGATTGTACAAGTGCCATTTTGCCAACTTATATTTCTTTACTGTTTTCAGTATAACTCATTAGCACAGTCATGCAAGCCTTTCAGGGTTGCTTGTAAAAATATCCCTTATTGATATATAGAGTAATTAAATCTAGATTCATAATTATGGTGCCAAAGCCTTTTAATTCAGTATATATACTACTCCGTAATACTACAACACAAAATAAAAAAATCTAGAATGTATGTAAAATATTCAACATTTAAAATGGAAATTAATCTTATTTTTTGCTGGTTTCCTATATTTAAAATCAACACTGAAACCTAATTCACAAAGGTAACTCACACTTTTGAGTAATTTTACTACTTTTGATTATGTTCGCTTGTCTTTGCTTTTTAAACAATCCAAATGTGAGTTTTTTTTAATTTTGTAAAATTTTTATTAAGCAGAAATACATATATACATTGGGTAGTTGCTTAAAATGAGACAAAAAGAGTCAAAAGAAAGCATATTCCAATTCATTTCAATCGTATCCGATTCGATTAGCCATGATATATATAACAATTTTTATTATTGGCTTAGGACAGCACAAAGTGCAATAAATATTCAAAGTGCACAGTGCAATATTAACGGTAAAGCCTGGTTTGGAACATGTATTCTGCTCCAAAAACAAACACTGTTCAATGTTTAGAAAAACGTGCAATTGGCAATTGAAATGCAAATGTGCTACTCCAAGCTACCGATTACTAAACATGTTTACTCAAAGTGCAAAGGTAAAACCTGGCTTACAACCTCTGTTCTGTTCCAAAAACAAACACTGTTCAATCTTTAGACAAGCAAATGCAAATAGCAATTAAAGTACAAACGTGCTGCTCCAAAATACTGATTATTAAAGTTGTTAACCATACATTGAATTTATTTCCCTTCCTTCCCTTTCTTCCTTTCCCCTTCTTCGCCTTTCCTTGTCCTTCTCTTAACTCTCTATCTCCTTCTCATCATACTACTCAACATAGTTTAAATCAGCAAGTATATTCTCCATAAAATACATTAATTCTTAAATATAAGTGCGTTATGAATGAATTTTATTAGTGTACAAAAATGTGTAATAGAGTGCAGAGCTAAGATAAAACCAGATTCGAAACTCTCAAATATAGCATTACCCCCAAATTCCCTAGCCTCTTATCGGATATCTTTTTCCATTAGTAGTCTAAGCTAGGGGCCCAACTCATTATACTGAAGAGGGGATTTGTGAAGCGCTTTAACCCATATCGGGATCTTCTTTGAGACATTGCCAAATAGCATTAAACGTTTTGAGTCACCCCATCTGCTTTGCATATACTTCCTCAAATTTCATAGAATGAAACATTTTATCCTTCCAGCCTAGATTGTTGAGACCTTTGTAGTTCTCCAGTACTGGAGGATAAATGAACGTGAAATTGTCAAAGCTATTGAAATAAAGTATTGTTGCCCTTTTACTAAGTGACAGCTGCTTTTTGAGACACCAAATAATACAAGGGTAGCCTTTGGGACTGTTATTGTCTTAATAGCGTGACTGATTACCTCAAACAACTTCTGCCAGAAATCAACAAGATGCGGGCAAGAATAAAACATGTTGAGCCAGCCTCCTTCACCTTGTTTACAGAGAAAAACATTTTTTGCGACCACTGTTGATACATTTTATGTAAAACTGCCGGGGTATAATATGCCCTCCATTGAGACAGGAATTACATTCTTTTAAAATGTGCTGCCCGAAGAGATTTTTCTCTGATCTCCGCAATACGTTGCCAATCTCTCTCTGATAGATAACATTGTGTTCTCTCTTCTACCCTGGAAAGAATACTGATTAGATCAAACGGTAGGGAGGGATCTAGCAGCAATTTCCTATACCGGACAATCTGCCCTTCAGCAGAGCTCGGCTTAGTGCATGAAGGTTGTAGCTTTCACTTTTTTATTGTAGCCTGTGAAAAGTGTTTAATCTGATGAAAACTTAGAACATGTGTTATACATTGCTGATCACTCCTCATTATTAATTCTGCCCAGGAGAAATATTTGCCTCGTACAAAAAAGTTGACGTCTGCCTTAAAGCCCATGTAGTTCCAAAATCTCACCTCACCATCTGCTAAGACGAGCCCCAAGTAACTACCGTCCAGCAACAACAATAACAATCCATTGAAGGACGTCTTATAGAGTTTAATCAAAGCACAGATCCACCCAAAAACATCTAGTAAAAATGTATATCTGCCCTTCTTCAGTAGTGTAGCAACTTTAATGAAAACTGGAATGCTAATTTTAAATTCCTGAATCATTTTATTAATAAAGAATGTATCTAATGCTTTGCACTCATTTAAATACCCAGAGAGAATATCCAACAAAACGGCCTGATAATACCTTTGTATAATGGGCAGCGCCAACCCTCCTTGCAGCTTTGTAATTTGTAAAGCACCCAATTGCACCCTGGATGATTTTGTATTCCAGATAAAATTTCCAAAAACTGCATCTATTTCCTGAAAGAACCTGTTAGTGATTTTTATTGGAATATTTGAAAAGAGGAATATTAACAATGGTAGCAATGACATTCTGATCAATGAATCATGTCATATTATTGTCAAGCAGAGCAGTGACCACCTCTCAAGCATTCTGTTTATCTTTTGCAGCATTTTATCGTAATTTAAAAGGAACAAACTCGAGAAATTATTGGTCTCTGAAAACCCAAGATATCTTATTGGGGACAACTTCCTTGCTGATGGTTGCAGTAACATAGGGAGGTCAGGGGCTGATCCAGTAAAAAGCAATAATTCTGTTTTTGTGGGATTTATCGTATATCCACCTATTCTAGTGAAGTCTGTTATCATCTGATTGCTCAGTCGATATTAGCCTGATCAGGCTGAAGATACAAGATAATATAATCTGCAAATAATTTAAGCCTAGCCATCCCTTAAACATGTGCCTTTAGGTGTCTTTGCGAAGTGGTTCCACCAGGGGTTCAATAAACAATGTAAATTAGATGGAGAAAAGGGGTTATCCTTGCCGTGTACCTCTTTTTATTGTTATTAAGCCAGACATATTAGAGTTGACTTTCACCACAGCCTGAGCCCCAATATAAAAATTTGAGAGCACAACATTTGAAACAAAATTTGTACAGACTATAAAACAAGGCAACCCAGTTTATCATGTTGAATGCCTTTTTGGCATTGATCATCATAATTAGAGCTTTTATGTTTTTTGTAGAAAAGTAATCTATTTCCCGCCACAAAGCTGCTTTGATCTCCATGACTTAACTGTTGTGCTGCTTGGGTTATACGGATATAATTAAAAAGAATGATTAGAAAGACGCAAGTTCACTAGAGAAAGTCTTAAAGAATTATGGGGGCAGCCCATAATTTTCACTTGCTTTGAGATATGGCATTGTGTTTAACGCCTCTAGAATTTCAACAGTCATTATAGATTTCATTAAGGACTGAGACATTGAATTGGATAGACTAGCGAGCTGAATGGTGGAATAATACTGAGTGATGCTAGCCTTTGGAAGACTATATTGTGTTTGATAGATGTCTCTATAATGCTGTAAAAACATATTGGCAATCTTATCCTTGTGTGTTACTAATTGCCCTGTCACATGATGCTTTAAAGATTTAATCATTTCCTTCTCACTTTTGGCCCTAGTGGACCAAGACAAAAACTTGCCAGTATGTTGATTTACTTCATATTTCTATTGATGATGGAGGTTAGATTTGTTAATCTACTCCAAATTAAAGTAATCCCTTAGGTTTTGTTTTGCTGATGGGATCAAATCTTCCACTGGCTCCATTCCAAAGTTCCTCACCCTAGCTTCATTTGCATTATCTAATGCCTCCTTAGAGGTCGCTACCCGCTGCAAGCGTTCTTTATTTTGGTTAGCATTTAAAGCAATGATTCTCCCCCTCAATGTTGCCTTGAAAGCATGTCAAATAGTGAGCAAAGAGGCAGTAGCCTTATTAGTAGCAAAAAACTCTAGCATGAACTGTTTCGTTTCCTTAACCCATTGAGGATTAGAAAGCAAGGATCTGTCTAGCTGCCATCTTGGTCTATTCCTTTTACTTAAATCAAGCTCCACTACTACTGATACCAATGAATGGTCTTAAATAGTGTTGTGCAGAATATCTGTTGACCTTGCTTCAAAAATCTCTAGACTAAAAGAAAATCAATACGTGAGGCAGTTTTAAATCTCTGTGGGAAGCATGTATATTGTTTGATATTTGGATGATCTTCTCTCCAAGAATCTAGCAACTGATAGCTAGACTTAAAATTCTCTATTATTTGTATAATCTTTGTTTTTTGCTGTATTTCGTAAAGCTAAGTGCGAGAATCAATTTTGTCCCTAATTGGACCATAGTAATTGATAACATTTTAACTCAATCCTTTAATTGCAGGTGTGACCCAAATCGATCTACCTTGTAGATCCCTGATCACCTCCCTAAATTCCCAGTCAATACTGTTGCTTAATAGTATTGCAACACCCCTGACCGCCGCCTGTGCTGATGCAAAAAATGCATGAGTACCTAGGAGGGACTAACAGTTTTGGTGTATTGCTTTTAAAATGGGTCTCTTGTAAAAAGATGATAGCCACCCTAATGTACTATGATATTTTCTTTTGCTTGTTAGTCCATTAACATTACATAAAAACATTTGAATTTTTTGTTTCTCAAGAGATACAGTCATAACTTACTTATTAAGGTGCCAAGGCTTCCTTTTCAGGTTTCACCACCACCTGTAACCACATACACAGTAATATAAGACCCAGAAGTAGAAGTGGGAATTGTGAAATGGGATAAGAAAGAAAACAGAGACACTGAACTCTTTCACTTCTGTCATGTGACTTTGCTGGTGAAAACGGTCTGCAGATTGTAGTGAATCCCTTCAAGGCTAAAATAAGTCTCTTGTCATGTAGAGAATTAACATAACTGCATTTTCAAATGATTATATCTGAACATATCTCTGTATAACAAATTCTCTGTACTCAAAAAAGAACGTGAATTTCCTAAAAAGCAAAAGCTACAGAAAACAAGTATTTGATATATACACATGTATTAGTATTTTTCTCTCTGCTTTGACTAACTACTTAAAGCTTTCTCATTAAACACTCTCTTATGGAAGATAAGTTTTAGATCCTACTTAACTTATGTAGTACTTCTACACTACATTCATGAATACATATGCAATAATCCACTTAACAAGTCCTCCCTGTTACTGTATATGGTACCGTTACTAGAAAGTATTAGCAGTTCAGTATTAGTAGTTTGGGTAAATGTTCAACAGAATTGTTGAACCGTTGGTTTTGTAAACAACATGACTTCAAGATACTTCTCTGTAATCCAGTTGTCCATTCACAACAATTCTACAGAAGACAACTAGCCTTAATGAGGAAAATTACAATCCATGTAGCAGGTTCCTTGCTGTAGCAACTTTGTAGTCAAATTATGTCATAAACCATGAGGAGAGTTATACCCAATAATCCAAGATGGTAGTCATCTATCTGGAACATACAAGAGTTTGTGTCCTGATGGGAATTATAGTAGATTGCTATCACTCTACCATAAAATGCATCTTTATTGCATGTTTAGCTTCAGTCCAAACAGCACCAGCACTCTGTGATGGCCTGCAACTACTTCTTCTCTGAAAGAAACCTAGAGCAAGACAGTTTGAAGTACTGCGTCCACATGCTTGGGGAAAACTGCGCAGTAAGCAGAGCTTCCAGCCAACTTCCTGACACCACCTAAGAAAGGTACCTTTTGCTACAAGAAATAAAGCTTCCGCAGCACAAAGTTTGCCACCTTGTAGAGCCATTCTCAGCTAACACAGAGGTACATTTAGCTTCATGTTTTCTTCTAAATCCAAACATAAAACTTAAGAGTGGAGAAATATAGCAAAGGGATCCCAGCAGCAAAGCAGCCTCTGAAGTTATTTACTTCAGTTTATGCTATGCAGAGCCTTTTCTGCCAAATGTCAAGGGTTCAGTGGTACTCAAATTCTGCACAGTTGGCTTGTGGAACTCTTATTTGCCACAGCCCTCTGCCTTACCCCATTGAATCATTTTGACTTTCATAATTTCTTTTAAGCCAGAAGGTATAACTGTTGACCATTGGGAATCACTGGGCTGTATCCATCAAGTGCTCCATTGCTTTTGTTGCTTTTGTCCTGAAAAGGCAGTTAGGAACCACCTACCCCTTTGACTAACATTGGCGCTTTGATGTTTCTTAGTGCTTTTTTCTCTTCCACTTTTCAAAATCACATTTCCAGTTCCCTGTTCAATGTTTGGCATTTTTGCCATGTTTTGTTTATTAATGTGTTCTCCCTCCTGCTAAACTGGTGTGGGGATTTTACTGATTGGTTTCTTGACTTTAATGTTGTAATGTTGTAATGTTGCCTAAATACTTTAGGTGCATTTCTCTTAGGGAAATCTCATTGTTTCATTCCAGGTTATCATGGGTTTACCCAGAGTTTCTCATTAAAATGTTTAACTAAAAAGTCACAGATTTATGAACTTTGTAGAAGTTCATACGTTGCCATTCCCCTAATATAGGATCTCACAAAGCATGGGTGTGTGTGGTGAAGAGAAATTAACAGTTTTTGTTCATCCAGCCCTGCACTACTAACAATAAGCATTATAGAAAGTTATTTTCTTTGATAATGTCAACTTGGGTTTTGAAACATATTGTGAAGGTTTTAAAACATATTGTGATATCATTCATTAGATGGCCCTTTTAAGATAGTTCTGTGTTATGATGTAAACTCTACAATTAGCTGTATTTCATTCAAGTTACATGTTTGACTGTATCTTTTATTTTTCTGCGGTCAATAAAGTTAAAATATTAGAATATTTCATAGAACCAAGAGGCAATTCAGTTCTTTAGCGCAAGATAAATGATCAATGTCTGTACTCTTCATCCTGTTGGTTTCTGCACCAGTGCATCAAATTGAGGGGACTGGTGGTTACGTACATGCTTAGACTATTATCACCTGTGCAAGTGCTGGAAAAGGTCCAAGTTGTGGGACATTGGCCTGGGGATGCCGCAACAATTCACTGGCTTTTGTGTACAGCTTACCACTTCCTTCGGATTGGAGGATTTGGTCATGAGAATGCAGACTCCAGCGATGGTATTCTCAAGTGTGACAGACTGGTGAGTGTTCTGGAACTAATTGCAGAGTGATTCACGCAGATGAGAAGAGTACAGCCCTTATAAGGGAAGTAACTATAGGTAGGACAAATTACCTCTAACACAGTGAACAAAATATGGAAATATTTAGCCATTGAAAGGAAATGCCTCTTTTTGCACGTTTATCCCCATTTTTGTGGACTAATGCTGCTGTTTTTTTTACTCTGAGAGATCACTGGAGCTAGCTATCTGGACTTCAGTGCCAGAGTTCTTAGCCATTAACAAAAGTATGCTGAATTGGCTCTACCTAATTGGCAAGTACTGATTTACTTATAAGCCCCCAGTATATGGTACTACGAGCATGTAAAGCAGAGTGCCCACACAGGGCTCCAGCACTGGTTGTGCCACCTTGAGTGTAACAAATGACAAAATGGCTCCCAGCCTGCCACTGCAAACTGGAAGGGCAGTGTGTACACTGCTGGCTTGACTTTGCCATTAAAACTAATGGCAAAGCCACCACTGCCATAACATTATGTGTAAGACTCCCCTTAGGAAGTCCTACGAGGTCCTATAGCAGAGAGCTGTATATTGTTAAATAAGACATATATCTTTTCATATGTCTTAACAGCAACACTTTGAAATTGTCATTTTGCTGGGGAAAAGTTAGTAAGAGTTGGCTAACACAGGGTCACCAGCAATCATCCCAGCCTGGCTAACTTCTGAATGGGACTACCTAACTGGGTACTGTAAGGTATCAAATTAATCGTGGCATTAAATCTGACATGATGCCCAGGTTCAGATTTATGTCCCTTTTAAAGCTAAGTATTTTTTAGAAAGTTGCCAATCTGTGTCCAGCTAGTCCAGTGGCCTCTCAAAGACAACTTTGTGCCCGTCTGGGGAGATATGTAAATGACTCCCAGGGTAAGGAACAAAGGCAAGTGCCGCAGAGTGAGGTGTTACCTCCTCGCTCAGGAAGGCCACTTTGGATGTTAGCCCAGAAATCAAGCATCAAAGGGGAAACTGCCTTTGAAGAGTCACCTGCAACCCCACTTCTCAGGCAAGCTGCCTTCTGTTCCTGCAGACAAGTTGGAGATCGGAACAGCAAATGAAAACCCGTCCCCAAACCGGTTTTCCCATTGGAGTTTTACCCACAGGTAGCCCCACCTCTAGGGTGGGTCTAGAAGCGAGGAAATGGAGCACCTTCAACAGGAACTCATTCGTCTCAAAGAACAGCAGGTGGATCTCCAAGCGAATGCAGAGGACCTCGAAAATAGATCGTGACGTAACAAGTCCGGGAGTCCCATTGTTTGTGGAAGGAACAGATGTAACACAATACCGTCAGGGCCTCTTCAGAGACATCCTTGGTGAAGGCATAGCCTTTGTAATTCGGATTGACAGCGTGCACAGAGTAGGTCCACTACGAGGAGCTGCGGCCCCTCTCCCCAGCATCTGGCCTTTCTACCCGACTTCCTCTTGAAAGAGAGACTCCTCAAGGAAGCTAGACTGAAAGAACCTATTCAGCACCATGGACACCCAATGGCACTCTTCCAGGACTTATCCTCCATCACCCTTCAAAACAGAAAGGCGTTTAAAGAAGTCACCTCCTTCCTGGGAGACAAAGGAGTATCCTACTCCTGGGGCCACCCCTTCCGACTGATCTTTAAATGGAATAGAGTGCTGCATCAATTGAGGTCCCTTCAAGTGACTTGCGACCTTCTGGGCCTCCCTCACAAGGACTCTGATGCCTCCCCACCCCAATCCTAACAATCACGAAGAGGGGGATGGCAAAGAGAGCGCAGAAGAAGAGCATCCACAGCTAGCCTGAAGCCAGACCGAGCAACTTTGTCACATGAAAGGGCATCGGCCCTGGATGCGGTGTCCAGAGATACCTCGCCTCTTGCCTAATCCAACATCCAGATGAGGACACACTCACAGCAACTCATAGCTGGCTGGTGGGGGTAGAGGGGCAGGGGGCAGGGGGGGCCAAGGCTCACACAGTTAAATTCACCAAATGCCTGCAACTTGGAACGGCAGGCATTGGACTATGACTGGTTGGTGGGGTTGTCAATTTGGGGTTAGGGAGGGGGTGGGGGGTTTTATTCAATAGGGAAGTGTTGTGGCCTTGGTTTGAGGGTGTTGGTTGGGTACGGGAGGTAGGTCTTGGGGGGATGTGGGGCAGGGGGAGGGGGGAGGGAACCAGTGGGCCACACAGGGAGAAGACATGGGAGAGACGCCATGTGGGGGCTCCCCCCACCTTTTTTTTGACCAGGCTTTCTCTGGGATTTAGGGCACTATGACAGGCACTACACTGAAAGGTCAAGGGGCTTAATAATCCCATCAAAAGATGGGTCATTTTATCATATTTGGAGAATTCAGGCGCGTCAAACTTTTTGTTGCAGGAACCATCTCTTACCCAAAGACTGGCACAGAACGCACTCTCTGGAGTTTCCGCTACAGTTCTACTCCTCTACCACTGATAAGAAAGCCGGGGTTGCTATATTGTTAGCTAGACATTTCCGCGGCCAAGTGGAAGATAAGGCAGCCAAAATTAAAGGTAGGCTCCTAGCCTATAATATACGAGTGGGCAGCATGGCCTTGGTAGTGGGGTCCCTATATGTCCCCAACTCTGGGAAGAATCCTTTCTTCAGGGCGCCCTGTCTGCCACTCTTTGCTATAAAGCACAATTCACTCTAGTAGGCGGGGACCTTTATTTGGTTATGGACAAGGAGGCAGAAAGATCTGGTCACCGATTTGGTTCAACAGGGGCGCTTTCACCGGAGGGGAAGAACTGGCTCATCAGTAGAGGTTTGTCGGATCTTTGGCGGGGGGGCTCACCCTCACAGCACACACTACACATTTTACTCCCATGTGCACCACACTTATGCTAGGCTAGATCACTCTATAGGATCCACAGAACTTTCCGCACTGGTAAACGACGTGGACATTGTCCTTGGTGCACTCTCAGATCACGATGCAACTGTTAGTGAGTAAGCTCAGAGCGTGAGTCCAACGGTCCAAAATCACAACGCTTTATGAGGCTCTGGGACGGCCGCTAAGTGATGACTACAAAATAGCTGAGGCCTTCAGGGAATTCTACACCTCGCTGTACAGCGAGGATCAATCTCTGAACAAAGAGGGAGAGGCCTATCTCGGTGGGGCGGCGACAACCTCGCTCAACACGGCGGGTGCCGCTTCACTAGAGGCACCTATTAAGATTGAGGAAGTGGTCAGCGCAATCTCACGCCTCAAGCCTCTGAAATCGCCAGGGCCGGATGGCTTCTCAGCCGGTTTCTACAAAACGTTTTGCCCACTACTGGTGCCGCTCCTGACTAGACTCTTCAACTCCTTCCAGGGGCCACGCTCGATACCCTCTGACATGTTGGAGGCTGACATTATAGTACTACCTAAGCCAGGCAAAGATGCTACCCGATGCCCTGCCTATGGACCCATCTCCGTGCTCAAATGCAAAAACCACAGTTGATGGACAGAATGCAGAACATACATTCCACCCCAGTACAGAGATCTGGGCCTAAATCCATCATTTTTTTGCACTCCACACCACCCCAGTTCAGACATGGCCATATGCAAATCAGTCTGACCCTGTGCCTCATGGGAACAGTCCAGCCCGAACTGCCAAGCCATGCCTTCCCTGGACCGGAAGCAAGCTTCTGAGGACCATCTCCGTGCTCAACCTAGACCTCAAGCTTTTTACAGGGGTAATACTGTCATGGCTGGATTTTCTGATTAGATGGGATCAGCCCCTAGGGGCCCCTCCAACCCAGCCAGAACGTAATCACATCCCTCCTCAGGACCATCTATCCAGGCACCTGGGTACCTACCTGAGGATGGGGAACTCGCAATATACAAGCTCATATTATTAAAAACACCACTAAATCTATAGGGATACTAAGAATACTCACTGATTACTAAGGATATCCATACCCTACACCACACTCATACATCAGTTAGTCTCGCGGCCACTCAGACCCAGACTGATCTACCTCAGGGCAGACATGACACACAATCCGGTGCGTCTACACATGGGCCTGCAGAACCCAATGCTCTCTTTTCCAAACGATCTACAATCCGGCAGATCTCCACGCCAGTATCCCCCCTGACGCTCTCACTTACACAAGCCACAATCCTGTGGGTATCCACGCTGGTCATCCACCCCAGCGCTCTCACTAACGCTGTATATCAACGACGACCACATTCCTATGAACACCTTCAGATATATGTCTCTTCACTAAGGGTCTGCTACTACAATAATATTATGGGATGGCCGAATTACTTAGTGTCAACAATTCCCTAGCTCAAGGGCTCCCTGTTCTCTCTATCTATTCAGACTTACCGGATCAGGGGCAGCATCTGTTCTGGCTGTAACATCTGACTAGGAGAAAAAGGTTACCTATGCTTTGGAACAGAAGACGCTGTTTACAGGATTATGGGAGAGTGTACTATCGTGGTCCCTTAGTTGCAGGTCTCCTCTCTCCCTCACTATTACTTACCTGATCAGGGGTAGCATCTGTTCAAACAGCAATACCTACCAGGAAAGATTACCCTCACTGTATGGGGACAAAGATATACACACTATGTGATTGAGTTATTTCTTGATTTAAGCGCTCCTACTCCCTTCTGATCCATCAGTGGCTCAACGGCAACTGGCTAGAAGCCAGGTTAGCTTTATCATAAAAAACTCATGCACACTAATTCACTAATTAAAATGGGGTCATTTATTGTAACAATAATAAAGTATACATATACAAAACTATGGGGTCTCTATAACTAGCAGTAACTTTAACACACCGCTGAAAGAAAAGGATTAAACATACAATTTATTTGTGGGGTAACAGGAACACACCGCTGAAAGGGAAAAGATTAGACATACAATAGCCTAGGGAATAAGAACAAGATTAAAGTGTAAGTGTAAGTGTAACTAGTTCAGACTACCTCACCTATTAGAAGGAAGATTTCTCTCTCTCTGACTCTGGTGGGATCAGGGCTCTCTCTGCCTCTGGTGGGATTAGGGCTCTCTCTGTCTCTCCCTCCTTCACCACATCACCACGCCTCTGGTTCAGTTGCTCCAGCTGACAGCCTTCTTTGATGCCCTCTGCACTGCCCTCTCTCTCCTCATCTTCAGCAATCGTCTGCCTTCTTTCTCCATTCAAGAACTGCACTCTATTCTGCAGCTTCAGCAGATATCCTCTCTCTCTCTCCAAGCTGAACTGGGCTCCAAGCTGTTCTGCACACAAGCTGGAATGAACACCACGCTGAACTGACCTCCAAGCTGAACTGAACACTCCTCCTCTCCTGTAGCTCACTAATATGGAAGCTTGTCCTTTCATGGAAAGTTACGGCCAGTAACCTGCCGCCCACCAAATTCTTGTACCTCCCCGTACCAAGGACACGTTCCCAGCTGGCCAACCTGAAGTTGTGTCTTCGGAGTGGAGAAAAATACATTCCTTCGATAAGGGCCAGCCTGAGCCGGTTCTCTCCAAGCGAACAACAGCTCTAACTATAAACTTTACCTTTACCCTGAAAAGCCTCTCAGCTTCATCAAGATGGAGTCCCTCTAGCTCTAGGCCTGTAGGCCTGAAAGGGATGAAATGCCCCTTAGCTCTGCCAGAATATCTACATAAACCATACCAATGTGTCAAGTATGTCAAAGCCAATAGGCAATAGACAGGTTAGAGTCAAAAATAAGGGATCTATCATCATATTAAGCAGCTATCCTCTTCTAGGTCTGGAAGAAAGGGCTTAAAAGGGCCGACACAGGCTAAGAATATCTATACTAGATGTGAGCAAGACTAAGATCTATATCACTGCTAAATAGAGCCAAAAACTCTGCCATAACATTCCACCCTTAGATCCTTATCTTGCGAACATCTATAAACAACAACATCCATATAAACACACATCAACACAATCTATCAACAAATCAAAAACTAAAAAACTCTCTAAAAAGAATGACAACTTAAGGAAATTCTACCTGAAACTCGAGTGTAGGGAATACAAACCTAACAACCAACTGAAAACAAATCAAAGCACCCTTGATTCGAATGCTGAAACATATCTGAGATTGGATCTGATAACAACAGAAACTAACCAAAGCATCCTCAAACTAAATGTGCCTCAACTTCTAGTGATAACTGGTGAAGTCTAGTGATGTAGGGACTTATGTGTTGAATGAAAACAGCAAGGGGCCTAAATGGGGCCTACCTACTTCGGACAACTTAAGAACTAGATGTGTTTCAACTTCTAATGAAAAAACAACAAAGGGCCTAAATGAGGCCTACCTACTATGGTCAACTTAAGCTAATGTTGACACATGAAATCTATTGGTGTAGGGGCTTGAATGTGTAATAAAAACAACAATGGGCCTAAATGAGGCCTACCTACTATGGTCAACTTAAGGTAATGATGACTCATAAAATCTATTGGTGTAGGGGCTTGTTTGTGGGATGAAAATAACAATGGGCCTAAATGAGGCCTACCTACTATGGTCAATTTAAGGAAACATTTTGGTGAAATCTGAGAAATAGACATGACAAATCATTTTCAAGGTCTGAGCAAACATTAATACATAATCATACTAAAAGACACACCTCCCAGGAGAACCTAAAGTCTAGGGTAACCACCCTTTGATCAATCAAGGTGAAAATGTAATAACAGTAAAAGACAACCCCATTTCTACAAGATAGCTGGTGTATATATATAACACCTAGTTTCTTCACACTGTGGAACACATGCGTGCACCACCATTAAAAAAAAAAAGAGTCCTTCATTGGCAAAAACTGTTTTGAAGAAAACAGAAAAACTATAATAGGTGACATGTTTGTTGTTTTTTTTTAAAAGTGGGGCCTGCTCGTAGTGATTGCAAAGAAAAAACATGGGAATAATGCAGGCCAAGGAATTATATAACCAAATCCATTTTTGGGAAATTTATGATGATGGAGTCTGTCACAAATTAAAAAAAAAGTGTAATTGTTTTTCATCCAAAAAAAAAAAAAAGAGTCCAATGTCAATTTTGGGACATCAGTGTAGGTCACCACCCAGCATCTTTGGTATCCGGACGCTTCCTCCGATGCGGCCATCCACCACCCTTCCGGTCTGGTCTGGTCTAGTTCCATCTTCCAAAAATAACAAACTAACATAAAAACATGAAAGTAAAAAACTAAAATAAGAAAGGAAGTGTGGGGGGGGGGCCGACCCACGCACCAACACCACAACCCAGCAATCCTAGGACGAGAAAACAAGTATCATTAATCTTGCAAAATAATTTTTTTTATTTAAAAAGCACCCCGGGTGCCTTTCATTATTGAAAAGAAAATATCCTAATTAATTAAAAACATTCAAAATCTAATTTTTAAATAAATTCAGAAGGGCCTAACATACCCTAATCCTCTATGAGACAGCCCCTCCCTTCAGAGCAGGAGCCAGGCTACAGTATGAAGTAATTTGAATCACTGCCAGATGATGATCTCACAGCAGGAGCAGGGGCTGCAAGCCTCCCATTCCCTGATCAGAGAAGCCCGCCCAGGCCTACTGTATCTAAGTAAATCCAAGGGCCAAGAATCTGCAAGAATCCCTTATCAACAGGCAATGAAGCTGCCCGCGCTGACAGCCAGGAAGAGCGAGTTCACCCCACCCTTACATAAACATTCTGTCCGCAGAACAAAATTGGATTATAGCCAATCATAACAGGACAGGCTGCAGTCGAAGCCTGCAGAGGAAAAAACCCGTCTTCACAAACCAGCTGGTCTGCCAAGGTCGACAAACAAATTCCTCTGGAAACTTGTTCCCAGGCCTGATTGCTCTAACTAACGAAAGCTAGCATTTAAAAAAAAAAACAATTCTGTTACAATGTACTGCTACTTAAAAGCTCCACTTTCTAAAAAGACTTTTGTCTAACTAATTCAGCTAAAGGCAAGACATTAAAATATGGGCATTGATTTAGCAAGGGGCAACTCAGTTCTGCACACAAGATTATACAGTCTGCATTTAAAAAAAAAAACGAATTAACATGGACTATTGGGTTAAACATTTCTCTGCAGATATATCCATCAGGCAGCACGTTTATCGTGCAAGGTATTAAAAATATATATTATCAGCTGTTGAAAGAGAAATAATTTTAAAACAACATAAAATGCAGACACATTTCACCATTGTATTTTGTTCAACCAGGGGCATCATGTAATTTTGCATTACAGCGTAATTAAACATGCAAGCTATTTAATCCAACCTAATAAAAGGGCCACATTCATACATTAATAAACAGCCATTTATTTTCTAACTGAGTTGGCTAACTTACCAATGCCGGTTTTGCTGCATACAGTCACATTTTAAAAAAGTTCAGTTTGCATTTGGGAAAATAATAATGAGAACACACACATTTTTTTTCAAAAGCACACGGTTGCCTTTCACTAATTAAAAGCACATGTTACCATGCACTGTCGGGCAAGATTGATTATTTTCAACCTATGATCATTGCAACCAGCACATTCCTTTCTAAATGGAAAACCCTCAAAGAAATAATTAATGAAAACCGCCCGTAGCGTGCGCACACCAACTGGGCCATCTTCTAATATTTCACACATTTTAAACCATGCATTCAAAAATAATTCTCCACACGTCTGTGGGTGCATATTAAGAAAGCACATTTAAAAGAACACAGCTCTCTCCGTGCAAACCCTTATCTCAATCCGACTGGTTGATTTATAACCTAGCGCCCTAGGAGTCAGACACATGGAGACATCCGTTCCAAGGTAAACCCACACAAATTCGTAGACGCATTTAACAGAGCCCTTTGCAAAGCACAAGATGTTACCTTTCCGTCAAGAAGCTGACAAAGCACATAGGCAGACCCAGGAATCAGTAAAAGTCAAAATCAAACCATAAATTCTTAAAATAATACACTGACTTTTATAGTCAGTTCAAATAACCATGCAAGGTAAAACAGCATGTTTAAAAATAAAGACTGCCATCTCAATTCAAGATATTAACCCTTTGGCAGCTCAAGCAGAATCATTCCCCAATGTCCGTGGATACATGGGAAAGTCATGAGCACATCTCTTCACGTTTACAGATAACACGTACACACATTTTCAAAACGTTATCCCCAAGCACCCGAGAGAGATCCAGCTCTCTCCTGCCTAACGTAATGATAACATGCCCTGTCCAAACCATTACCACATGGCGCTATTCACAAGCCATATTTACAAGACAAGCTTTTCACAAAGAATATATCCAAGGCGCAATGCACAAGGAACACAGCAGATCAACATGAGAACATGCACCTCACAAGCCACAATAACATGGCGCTATTCACAAGCCATATTTACAAGACAAGCTTTTCACAAACAATATATCCAAGGCGCAATGCACAAGGAACACAGCAGATCAACATGAGAACATGCACCTCACAAGCCACAATAACATGGCGCTATTCACAAGCCATATTTACAAGGAGCTATATGCAAAGAACTCCACAAATCATATAACAATGAACACATTTCACATTGCACAGCATAAGCAGATGCAGCAAGCAATTTAATGGACAATTTAAAAGCATTTTTTACACACATTTATACAATTGGACCATCACAAAGATGTAACTGGCTCCCTCATGTAATGCCATCCTTCAACCCTGACAGTTTAAACACCAAGATGAAAACCATTCCTTCCACCCTGAATAAGCCAAATGCCATGATGTAATGCAATCTCCTCACGCTGCAACTGTTCAAGCCCATAGGTCACACAGGCTACATAAACTGCAACATTACGCCAGATGGAACCGGCGTTCAGGGCACTCCCTCACAACACATGGGAAACTCTCTAAGCACATGGCCAGGACACACAGGATAGGTAAGCAGTTCGTGACGCCAGATGTCATGGCTGGATTTTCTGATTAAATGGGATCAGCCCCTAGGGGCCCCTCCAACCCAGCCAGAACGTAATCACATCCCTCCTTAGGACCATCTATCCAGGCACCTGGGTACCTACCTGAGGATGGGGAACTCGCAATATACAAGCTCATATTATTAAAAACACCACTAAATCTATAGGGATACTAAGAATACTCACTGATTACTAAGGATATCCATACCCTACACCACACTCATACATCAGTTAGTCTCGCGGCTACTCAGACCCAGACTGATCTACCTCAGGGCAGACATGACACGCAATCCGGTGCGTCTACACATGGGCCAGCAGAACCCAATGCTCTCTTTTCCAAACGATCTACAATCCGGCAGATCTCCACGCCAGTATCCCCCCTGACGCTCTCACTTACACAAGCCACAATCCTGTGGGTATCCACGCTGGTCATCCACCCCAGCGCTCTCACTAACGCCGTATATCAACGACGACCACATTCCTATGAACACCTTCAGATATATGTCTCTTCACTAAGGGTCTGCTACTACAATAATATTATGGGATGGCCGAATTACTTAGTGTCAACAATTCCCTAGCTCAAGGGCTCCCTGTTCTCTCTATCTATTCAGACTTACCGGATCAGGGGCAGCATCTGTTCTGGCTGTAACATCTGACTAGGAGAAAAAGGTTACCTATGCTTTGGAACAGAAGACGCTGTTTACAGGATTATGGGAGAGTGTACTATCGTGGTCCCTTAGTTGCAGGTCTCCTCTCTCCCTCACTATTACTTACCTGATCAGGGGTAGCATCTGTTCAAACAGCAATACCTACCAGGAAAGATTACCCTCACTGTATGGGGACAAAGATATACACACTATGTGATTGAGTTATTTCTTGATTTAAGCGCTCCTACTCCCTTCTGATCCATCAGTGGCTCAACGGCAACTGGCTAGAAGCCAGGTTAGCTTTATCATAAAAAAACTCATGCACACTAATTCACTAATTAAAATGGGGTCATTTATTGTAACAATAATAAAGTATACATATACAAAACTATGGGGTCTCTATAACTAGCAGTAACTTTAACACACCGCTGAAAGAAAAGGATTAAACATACAATTTATTTGCGGGGTAACAGGAACACACCGCTGAAAGGGAAAAGATTAGACATACAATAGCCTAGGGAATAAGAACAAGATTAAAGTGTAAGTGTAAGTGTAACTAGTTCAGACTACCTCACCTATTAGAAGGAAGATTTCTCTCTCTCTGACTCTGGTGGGATCAGGGCTCTCTCTGCCTCTGGTGGGATTAGGGCTCTCTCTGTCTCTCCCTCCTTCACCACATCACCACACCTCTGGTTCAGTTGCTCCAGCTGACAGCCTTCTTTGATGCCCTCTGCACTGCTCTCTCTCTCCTCATCTTCAGCAATCGTCTGCCTTCTTTCTCCATTCAAGAACTGCACTCTATTCTGCAGCTTCAGCAGATATCCTCTCTCTCTCTCCAAGCTGAACTGGGCTCCAAGCTGTTCTGCACACAAGCTGGAATGAACACCACGCTGAACTGACCTCCAAGCTGAACTGAACACTCCTCCTCTCCTGTAGCTCACTAATATGGAAGCTTGTCCTTTCATGGAAAGTTACGGCCAGTAACCTGCCGCCCACCAAATTCTTGTACCTCCCCGTACCAAGGACACGTTCCCAGCTGGCCAGCCTGAAGTTGTGTCTTCGGAGTGGAGAAAAATACATTCCTTCGATAAGGGCCAGCCTGAGCCGGTTCTCTCCAAGCGAACAACAGCTCTAACTATAAACTTTACCTTTACCCTGAAAAGCCTCTCAGCTTCATCAAGATGGAGTCCCTCTAGCTCTAGGCCTGTAGGCCTGAAAGGGATGAAATGCCCCTTAGCTCTGCCAGAATATCTACATAAACCATACCAATGTGTCAAGTATGTCAAAGCCAATAGGCAATAGACAGGTTAGAGTCAAAAATAAGGGATCTATCATCATATTAAGCAGCTATCCTCTTCTAGGTCTGGAAGAAAGGGCTTAAAAGGGCCAACACAGGCTAAGAATACCTATACTAGATGTGAGCAAGACTAAGATCTATATCACTGCTAAATAGAGCCAAAAACTCTGCCATAACAAATACCTGGCATCATCAAGCCGGATCAATCAGGGTTTATTCCTAATAGGCAATGCAGCGATAGACCTCAAGCTCCTCCTGCATTTAATATTCAAGGCCCACTATAATGAGTCTGACGCCATATTCCTATCGGTTGACGCCGAAAAGGCGTTTGATAGGGTAGATTGGGGCTTCTTAGATAAGACGCTGGCGCACTTCGGTATTGGAGACCGCTTCAGGGCGTGGGTCGCCAGCTGTTACGATAAACCTCGAGCAACTATCCGCGTCAATGGCATAGACTCGCAACCTTTTGACATCAGACAAGGCACCAGACAGGTATGCCCGCTATCACCCCTCCTCTTCCCGCTTCACATAGAACCTCTAGCGCAGAGAATCAGGGACAATCCCGACATAGTGGGCATCACCTTTTGAGGGGAGCCACATGCTATTAGCCTCTACGCCGAACACATCCTGGCAGCACTTGACAACCCCAGGCAGTCAGTGCCCGCTTTCTTAAAAGAATTGGAGGCCTTTGGGAAGGTGTGCAGCTTTAAAATGAACACAGCGAAATCCATGCTCCTCCCGTTAGGTCATAACGCACTCAAGCTTGTTGGCTCAACCCCAATATATGGGGGCCTATTGCCTCACGCCTCAATCCCATATTTGGGGATGATGCCGACCCCGCTGACCCTGATCACCGAACAGACAGTCACTCGGAACTACTCAGATCTCTTCTCACAAATACAGGGAGACCTGAGGAGATGGCAGCAACAGCCATACTCACTACTTGGCCGAGTCGCAGCGGTCAAAATGTCCATCTTACCCAAAATTCTCAATATATTCCAGACCATACCAGTGAGTCCTCCTCTCACAAATACAGGGAGACCTGAGGAGATGGCAGCAACAGCCATTGTCACTACTTGGCCGAGTCGCAGCGGTCAAAATGTCCATCTTACCCAAAATTCTCAATATATTCCAGACCATACCAGTGAGTCCACCAATGGGAACTGAACGGAAGTTGCAAGATGCAGTGCAACATTTTGCTTGGGCCGGGAAACGCCCACGGATGCGTAAAGACCTTGCCCAACGCCCCCTGGATAAGGGAGGACTAGGGATCCCTAGCTTGCTGTGGTACTTCCAAGCAGCGCAACTATGCTATTTACTAGAGTGGAACCACCCCGAATTAGAGAAGACATGGCTCTTCCAAGACAGAGCGATGGCGCAAACATCGCTATGGAAGATTCCCTTTTTGAAATGTTCTGACAGACCAGCTTACCTCAATAAATCCCCCATCACACGAACTGTCCTGCGAGTATGAGATGAGATGGCGGTCAAAAAGGGACTTACTACTTTTCCCTTACCAGTCACGCCTCTATTTGATAACCCAGCATTTGAACCAGGACTGGAAAGGTGGGCGTTCCCACAGTGATGAAACTCCGAATGCAGGTCGGCGGGGCATTTATTTGACCTCAATGGCTTCATCCAGTTCTCTGACCTCACGGAGTTGTATGATCACCAGGCTCAGTGGCAGTACCAATACTTTCAAATTAGGCACTGGCTGACTCAGCCGGAAATCCGCCCCCTTTTAGGTAGGCAACTCACGACTTATGAGAAGTGGCTCGCTACCAAAGTCTCCGACCGATAAATTATCACAGGACTTTACAGGATGTTGGGTCCCCCCAGGCGTCTCGCAACACTCGGCAGGCCAACAACGGTGGGAAATTGAACTGGGGAGAAACCTCTCTGACAAAGAGTTGCAAGCCATACACTACAGGGCCAAACACACAGCCAGGAATACTACCAGCAGGGAGGCAGCAGTTAAGGTCGTGACCTATTGGTATCTGACGCCGGTCAGGCTCAACAAGGGTAATCCAGACCGCAGCCCCACTTGTTGGAGGGGATGTGATGAGATAGGTTCATTGACCCACCTATTATGGGAGTGCAGAGACCTAATGGACTATTGGACGGCAGTCCTTGACGATATTGACAAACAGTTTGATACAGAAATTCCCCGCTTTCCTGCCTACACACTCTTAGGGCTTCCTAATGCACTCACATTCCCACTAAAGTCAATCAGGGGGAGACAGATGGGGCTGGCTATGGGGGCTGCTGTACAGCACATACTTTCGGTTTGGGGAACTCAAAGGCGTTTCACACATACTGGTTGGTTACACAAACTTTGGTACATAGTGGGCATGGAGCGGATTGAAGACAATCTTACCCAATACATAGCATCCTTAGCCACTATCTGGCAGCCCATTCTTTCCCTTTTGGCATCTGAATTCAACACAGTTATGTACCCGAAATACCTTTGTCTCCTGCGGCTTACGGATACGTTGTCCCTGGACGACGCCCCTAATAATTAGACACATGAAGGTTCTCTCACATTGCGTTCCTGAAGAGCAAGGCTGTGGCACACCGGCAGGGGGGGAGAAGGGATGGGGGGTCAAGGGGGGAGGGGGTTTGTTTTTTCTGTTTAGCAGTTTTGTGGGGCTGTTGGGTGGAAGATCAGTGGCACCAAGTTCAGTCATGCCCCCATGGACACAATTTATCCCAACGAACTCTGGGCATGAAATTTCTTGCTTGGAGAAGGGTTAGAGGAAAGATCTCCTGGGGTTGCTTGAGGGGGTATATGAGAATTGCATTGTATGATGCCTGCTGCATTGGAAAATTCAATTCAATTTTTAAAAAGCATCCATTTTGCTTCTGTACCACAACCTCTCTAACAGAAGAACCATCCTACGTAATCACCATATCCTTTACACATCCTCTTACAGACTCTATTTAGTAACAATGCTTTACTATACACAAACATCGTAATCACATCTTTACTTTGTAGCATTATTTTAGCTTGTTATTTCATATGATTTGCTGTTTATTGGACGATATTAAATTTGGTTTTGCTAATAAACCTAACAATGTTTGAACATTAATGTGACGGCCTGGCAGAAAGTATGATTTTTAGATGCGTTGAAAACACTGTGCTGTCAAGAAGAGGAAAAGCAAAATAAAAAATAGGAGCAGTTAGGTTACATGTTAAGGAACATCATGAAAGGCCATGTGACTAATGCAAAGGTTTCTGAGAGATGTTAATATTTATTCGAAAACAAAGATGTTGCTACAACATTTGCAGGATAGTGTGATGTTGCTTTAAGCAACACCCATGGAATCTGAAGTCTTCCCAGATTGACAAGCAAGAGTAAAACTGAGAATGTATCAGATTCTAATGCCAACACAGGGGAGGCATTAGGGAGGCGCAGCAGGGATACATTTCTTTATATCTCCTTGTTGTTTCCTCTTTCTATGTGTGCTGCCTTCTGCACCACACATAGAAAGAGGAAAACACCTCTCATGATTGTATTTGTGCATGAAGGTGTCCCAGAAACAATCACCCCTACAAGGCAAACACCCTGGCACCATGGCGCAAAAGTTCTTGCATTAACCCATGGCAACCCATTGTGTGCCATTTATGAGATACGATGCATTACTGCCCTTTTCTTTTGACATGTGGCAGTGCAACAAGATTTCTTGCTGCACTGCCCTGGGCCATAAACCTTTTGAGGCCCAATGTTTGCAGATTATACTTTCAAAAAACGCTTTGTCAGAGGTATTTATTTCAGTGCTTTACTTCAGGGAACATTATTTCAGATGTATATCTTTTACACTGTCAGAAACATTTAAGTCAGATGCTATTTATTCGCTGACCACTCACCACCCCAACCCCTCATTACCCCTAAACACCATCAACTCCTGCCCTCTTAAACCACTCCTAAACTACACTCATTCCTCAACAACTAGAAGCCCTTTTTCCTCCTAAACTCTACCCATTCCAGAAATCTAAAAGTCCCTCACTACACCTAAACCACACCCATCCTTGATCATTAAACTACACCATCCCAAAATCCTGAAAGCCATTTTACTCCTATATTCCACCCATTCCTGAGCCCTAAAACCCCTGGCTACCCATGAACTCCTTCCACTCCGAACCCTAAAAACCCTTTCTACACCTAAACCCCACCCACTCATGACCTTTTAAAACCCCTTACCAAACCCAAACTCCAACAATTACTGAACCGTTAAAAAAATCCCTCAAAGCCCTTTAACACCACCCATCCTGAGCCCTAGAAACCTCTCACCACCCCTACACCCCTCTCATCCTTGAACCCCTAAAAGCCCCTTTCAACATGTAAACTCAATCCATCCCTGAATCCTAAACACCCCTCACCATCATAGACTTCACCCAGTCCTGATTCCCAAAACATTCTTTACCTCCCCTAGCCTCTAGCCACCACTGAACCTTAAACACCCTCACCAGCCCTAACATCCACCCATCTGTGAACCCTAATACCTCTAAACTCCACTCATCTGTGAACCCTAAAACCCCTGATCACCCCTAAACTCCACTCATTGCTGATAACTAAAAACATAATTCTTTAACTGAGTCTAACCCATTCCTGACCCCTAAATACCTCTAATCCTCCCTAAACATTACCCATCCATGATCCCGAAAAGCCACACTAGTTCTAATCTACACCCCAGTTTAATGTAATTTGGGATTTTCCCTTATAATTTTCTTTGTTTTAAAATGTTTCAACCCCTTCACTGCGGCGGCTATTCCACCGCAGTGCTAAGGGGGCGGGGCAGAAGAGCGGCTGACGCATGCTGGTGACGGAACCGCTCCGTCATCAGCCGCGGTTGCGCTGTGCTCATGACGGAGCCGTTCTGTCACGGCCCCGCCCGCTCAATAGAACGTTCAGCGCAGGCGTGGAATCCGCGCCGCGCAGGCGTTCCGAGCGGGCTGTGACGGGACCGCTCCGTCATCAGCACAGCGCGACCGCGGCTGATGACGGAGGGGTTCCGTCACCAGCGGGTGAGGGGTTAACTGTCAATGTATTTGTTTTTCCTTAAAATTTTCTTTTTTTTAAATTGGTTTTCCATGATTTGGTTTCCTCCAATGTGGTTTCTCATTTTTCATTTTCCATTAATTCAAATACATCAGGCTGAATCCGCCTGCCATATTATTGGGCAAACTTTATAAACATAAAACATCCATAATGTTACTGATCTTTTAGGTTATTATTATTATTAAAACAGTTTTGTATAGCGCGTGGTTACCCTAGAGCATCCCAGCGCTTAACCAAACAGAGTAACAATTAAGTGAGTAAGAGGCACAGCGGGTTAACAAAAGAGAAAAGTTTTCAGTTGTTTACGAAAACGCAAAAGGCATGGCTCAGAGCGCAAACCTAGGGGAAGTGAGTTCCAGAGGGTTGCAACCTTTATGGAGAATCTCCTCCCTCCTGAACGGGCCTTTTTGACCCTAGGGATCTTAAGTAGGTGTTGTTGGTCTGAGCGTAGTGTTCTACTTGCCTTATACGGGGTCACCAGCTTTTGAAGGGCGGGAGGGCCTTTACCTTGCAAGATTTTATGTGCGAGGCAGAGAGATTTAAATTTCACCCTTTCTCGCACTGGCAGCCAATGCAGCGCCCTCAATGCGGGTTTGGCCGATCGTGACATAGGGATGTTGTAGAGCATTCGTTATGGCCTTTAGCAACTGCATTCTGTCTCTCCTGCACATATGCAAGTTCACCAACTTCTGGTCAGGGAGCAAATGACATTCAAAACCTCTGGCTTCTTCTTTGTTCATTGCTCCTGTTACTCAAGTCCTTCCTATCTGACCATCTCATTCCCTGCAGACATGCCCTTTCTCTCAGCTTAAAAACATTTACTGAATAATGGCTTCCAACTGTAGTCATTCCTGCATTGATGGGCGTTCTATGTTTTTCCCTTCCCTTAATTTTATGCAACTCTGTGCCTATCTGCATCTGAGTAATTGACAATCACTCAGCCTTTTTAAAGTTCATGAAAAAGTTTCTTTTATGCTAGTCATTCAGCCTTTGCTTTATTCTTGTCTGCATTATTTGTGCTGAAAAACAGTTAGCTTAACATGTACTCTACAAATGTAATTTCAGTCATTTCGATCATTTCATTAATCATAAATGTTTTATTTAGTCAGTTTCGTAAGCATTGTCCCATTGTGTATGAGAATCACATGTTTGTGTTTGATTTCAGACCCTTTTTTATGTTGCTTGGAGAAATATTTAGCTCTCTGCTAGTGACCTGTTGGACTAGGCCCTTTTTGCAGTGTCATCCCTGAACTTTTTGCCTTCCTCCTCGTCTTTTTTCTGACCTGGGGTTGCTGGTTTTAAGACTCTGGGCACTTCAGCACTGCTGTCTAGTGTAATGTGCGTGCTCTCTGTGGTAAACATGGTAAAATTGGTCTACAACTGTTTGACGTATTTAATTTATCTGTCAGTCTCTTGTAAAATGGTATCTCAGATACACAGGGCCAGTAAATTAAATGTTACTGGAGGGCTCTCAGCGCTGCTTGCGCCACCCACCAAAGTAGCCTTTCAAACCTGTCTCAGGCCTCTGCCATTGCAGGGCCTGTGGACATAGTTTA
Organism: Lissotriton vulgaris; assembly: GCF_964263255.1. Lineage (NCBI taxonomy): Eukaryota > Metazoa > Chordata > Amphibia > Caudata > Salamandridae > Lissotriton > Lissotriton vulgaris. Next base: position 372,256,461 of record NC_141693.1, on the reverse strand, counting down.
TTGTCGCAGTGACATGGCACCTAAAGTGTGTGCCACGTCTGTGACTGCCTTTTACTGCATGTCAGTCATCCCTAAGGTAGGCTCTAGCTAGCCCTATGGGCAGGGTGCATTGTAGGTAAAAGGTAGTACATGTACCTTAAGCGTGTGACATGTCCAGGTATTGACAAACAGTCATTTTGGTTTCTCACCGCTGTGAGGCTGCCCTCTCATAGGAATGTATTGGGGATTCCCTGATAAGTGTTTCTCGGTAATTCCTGATATGAAAGGAGCAGCGTGGTCAAGTTTGATATGTTTGGAATAGTGATAAATGCTGCGTACTGGTGTGTGCAGATTTATGATCACTATTTTAGAAATGCCACTTTTAGAAGATGGCATTCATGTGTGCTATGTGTCTTTGCCTGCCTGATGTGTATTGCATGTCTAGCACTGGAGTGACAGGGGTTGGTGAGGTGTGGGGCTCCAGAGGGCCAGGGCGAGTCAGCGCTTGGCTGAATAGGCAGATCTACATTTAGAGTAGTGGCAGGAGTAGCCCATGAATGGGTCTGTGCCTACCTGATTCAATGCTGACTCCGCCCCCCTAAGGTGTATCTGAGGACAGAGCCCAACCTGACAAAGGAGGGTGTGAACTCTGGAAACAAAATGCTCCCAAACCCCCTGGATCCAGTAGGGACTGGATCCCCAAGCCCTTTGCCAGGGCGGAACAAAGACTAACCTGGTATAAATATTGGGGCTGTAACCCCTTGTAAAGGTGCTGACTTGTACCTGTTTGGGGGCTATAAGGACTGCTGGGCAAGGAGGAACCGCTGTGGGACCCTGCTGCTGCTTGCTGAAGGTCCCTACATGTTGGCCTGCCTGTGCCCAGCTCTGCTCACCTAGATTTGGTCTTAGCGCCTCGTGAGCACCACATCTTGGTGACCGGAGCCCCAGAGGGAGGCCCACACCAGCCTGGGGTGTGAAGAGTGCCCCAGGGGTTGGGAGGTCCGGCAGCGATGTGCTGCAGAGTGTCCCGAGGGAATCCCAGCATGGGGATTTCCGGCGCTGCCTGGGAGTAAAGCGGGAGCCTACCCCACATTTCTGTGCCTCGGAGTCCCAGAGAGAGCCCACCCCGCATTGCTGTGTGCATGGCAGAAAGGAGTGAGGAGCTCTGTCACAGTGGTGCTCCCCCTCCCTAATCCCCCACGAAGTGCCGCCAAAACCGCCAGCATTGCGCAGCAACTGAAGGAGGCGGCCCGAAGCCAGGCGAAGGCCGCCTTACTGTGGGCGGGCCCAGCTGGAAGCAGTGCAGCCGGAGCGGAAGGCAGGCAACAAGGTGCTTGACTCGAGGCAGGGATCCTGTATTGGTGAGGAGAGCCATACGTGCAGCCTGTCCCAAGTTGGAGCCTCTCAGGCTCACAGAAGAGGGACCGGAGCGTTGCGGGCTCCCTGCTGAAGCCCCACGTGCAGCCTGGTACAAGTTGGAGCTTCTCAGGCTCACAGAAGAAGGACCAAAGTCTCACGGGTTCCTTGCCGAAGTACCGAGTGTAACAGAAAAGGGACTGGGGGCAAAGTAAGAAGAGTCCCCGTGAGTGGGAGGCCAGTCGGTTACTCTGTTGGTGCCTGAATCCTGCCCAGAACAGCCCTGGTGAGTGGGGCTAAAATTTGAGCATTGTGGGTGCCGTTAATGGCACTGGAAGAGCCCCGGTGAAGGGGACTCTCAAGGCACTGTGGGTGCCAGTGCTGTTTTGCACAGCTGCACCGCAAAAGCACGGGCAGCTGCAACGACCGGGGCATTTCCTTAGTTAGGAAAAGTGAGATGCATCCCCCCCCCAGTGCTTCACGCACTTTGCCTTCGCTGCAGAGGCAGCTAGAGTGGCACTAGAGGTACCTACGACCAGTGAGTCCCACAGCTGCACCGCCTGATTGTGGGCAACTGTTACATTGGGGGCATTGCTTGGGTCTATAGAGATACCAGGGTGAATTACACCCTCGCCTTCATCTCTGGTGCTGGCCTGTTGGGCCTGCGCCCTGACTTTGGTGGACATAGGGCATGACGGGAAAGTCCCAGATGGGTCCCCGAGGAACGGCCAGTGACCTGTGAAGCACCTGATGTGCTGGGAGGGCGTAAGGCTCTAAAGTGAAACATAATGTGTTTATGCCTAACGTGATGAATAATGTGTTTATGCCTATTGGGATGCATAATGTGTTGAGGCCTAAAGTGATGATGCTGAGTAAAGTATTACCAGTAGGTACTGGTTGTGTTATATTTAATACTTGTACTTTCTAATGGTTCTGACAGCTGCCATATTGGCCCTGTCCTGTATATTATCCCCTGTAAATTACTAGTTACTGCCATTTGGCACAGAGTCTATTGTGTGATTAGGGTCTAATGTGTTTATGACAATACAAAGGCTATTTTTTATTTGAGCTTGTTTGGAGTCTCCTTTGTGGTGTGCCTAGTGTGTCACTGGTGTGTGTGTGTGTGTGTTGCGCAAACGCTTTACACATTGCCTCTGGGATATGCATGACTGCTCGTGACAAACTACTAAGGGGTGAGCAGGGGTTATCCTCAGCGTGTAACTCCCTTGCCCTGACTAGAGTGGTGGTTTCTGCCTGGCTTAGGACAAGCCCTAGCCAACCAGAAATCCCATTTTTAACATGACCTTTATGAACTCCATACTCTCAAGCATGCGTTAAGCCAGGTATGCACTCACAGCCACCCTGGTACCCACTCATAACCATGTATTCTTCCTTTTAGGCACCCATATGCAATCGATCAGTCCATACCAGGAGACCACACAGTATACAAACACAGTAAAAACATATACATTTAAATTAAGCAAGGACTGTTGAGTTTCAATTATTCTCGTCCAGGGGATCCTCATCAATAGTCATAAGCACTGAATCTTCCCGCCCATGTGCGGGGACCCCGGAAATAATATTAAAATTATATATGGAAATCATATACATACAGCTCTACATATATATATATAATGATATATACATATATAATTTTTTCTCATACCAATGCAGCTCCTAATAGGAGGCTAAACAATGTAATTACACACATAAAGACTGTATTTGCCAATATCTAAAAACACAAGAGGGCAAGTAGCACTTGAACTCTGTTTTTTAATGAGTGAAGCACTCATAAAGAGTAAAAACTGCAAATAAAGTAGACTTTGTTAGCCTACAGGCTACATTGTAAACCAATAGCATAGAAAATGAAAGCATTTTCAACAAAAACTGGCACCGTGCCTTTAAGGCAGCCATGACCCCTAGCTTCCCATCATGCCTCAGGGGTGAAGTTAGGTCAGTTGTTCTTTCCGGTTCCTTCAGTCAGGACCCTGGATTTTCAGCTCCTCCTTTTTTTGACTTTCTGTCAACAATATCTTATAAAATTCTAGTTTTTCTGCTTTCACTCAACGTCTATTTGTCTTAGAGTGCAAGTGACACCTTTTTTGTATTCCAAATAAGGTTTATTTATTTAGAAATGCCTTCTTTTTTTTTTACCCTTGCCCTTCCTGTGGCAAGAAGAAGGCCGGAACAGATAAACAACTTGTGTGTATCCTCTGCCTCCCTGAGTCTCACTCTTCTAGCAATTGCCATATTGTAAGAAGTTGTCGAGAAGGACCATCAAGGACAGGGAGAGGATTCGACTTTATGGCCTCTCTGAAAGAGGTAGGTCTCCTCTGAGGCCGCAGAAAAAGAGAACCCGGTCGACGTTGAGTGGAAAATTTTCGGCCTGTTCTCCGTTGGTGTCGGGATCGACATCCAAGCTGCTGACGATGAAGAAATCGGAGTCAAAACTTTGGTGATGCCGGCGCATCATCAATTGACAACAAAATCATCGTCGACAAAGGTAACAAATCCTCCATTGGCGTCAACCAGGCAGCACTCAAAGTCGAGAGAAAGATCTCCGTCAACGCTGGCTAAGCGATCAACGTCGAGACACATCACTCCGTCAATGCTGGCTAAGCGCTCGACGTCGAGACACATCCATCCCCTCGTCATCGGGGACCAACGTAAAGGCACATCACTCCGTCGTCGCCTCATCATCAGCGATCGACGTCGAGGCACAGGTCTCCGTCGAAATCAGTCCAAAGATCTTCAACGTCGAGGCACAGGACACCTCCTTTGGTGTCAAGGCAGAAGTCTCCGTCGAAGTCAGGACAAGGCTCTTCGACGTGGATTCGGCACACTCCATCATGGACGTTGAAACAGAAAACTCTGTCGCGATCATTGCAGGGATCTTCGGCATCGAGAAAGAGATCTCCGTCACCGGCAGCCCAACGGCGGTCGACGTCGAGGTACCAGTCATCTGAGAGGGGGCAGCGCTCGTGGAAGCATGAGACTCTGTCGGAGTCCGGTAGACATTCAACGTCGAGAGGACGTTCCTCTGCAAGGTCAAGTCCACCTTGAAAGAGTTGAAAGTCAATGTCGAGGCAGACGTCTCCGTTGAGATGACAGTCTGTGCGCAGACGCTCCAGATCAGCGTTGAGTAACCCTTCCAAAGACGCCTCAACTCCAGTAAGCCTATCATCATCACCGTGACCGACGTCTAGAACAGGTTCCCCCAGTTATTACCAGGGATCTCGACGTCCAGCGTCAGGGGGACACCAAAATTCCCCAACCAGGCCTGCACATGAAGAAGTGAACTCCCCCCTCCTGCATAATCTACTGAGGGGCGAGAGAGGCACAGATCACCTTACATCCATCTGTCACCGCAATGGAACAGGCCTTTGTATCACTGGTCCACGGCTGCAGTCACAGCGGAGCAGCATTACTCGAGCCCTCTCCAAAGATCTCTGTTGGCTTGTCTAGTACAGGCTGTGGATAGAGAACGTTCTACTTCAAGGGCCAGATCTTGCAGCTGCACCCCTGCACACTCACACAGAAGGAGATCTAGATAAAAAATCAGGAGAAGAGCGCACAGATCCCTATCTCCCTCCTCTTCTTCCACTCGTACGTCCCATAGAGACTACTCACCTACTTTGACCGACAGTCTGCCATCAAGGGTCTATCCGATGGACGATGTCTACACTTTTCAGGACATTCTTGGTAGAGGGGCGACGAAGCAAAGCATCCCTATTCCGACTCGTCAAAGTAAGTCCTCTGATTTTTTAGACTCTACACCAAAGAGCAGCATCTAAGCCTCTGCTCCAATTGGTACCAGACATCATAGAGCCAGTGATGGACATCTTTCTCACACCGGCGAGTGTTAAGACCTCTCCAGCGATAATCTTAAAGTACCATCTCCCGGATTCTGTCATAATTGCTGCGGCAAAGAAAACACATGCTGTGGCATCCTCCTCTACTTCTCCACCAGATAAGGAGAGTAAAACACAGGATTCATGGGGTAGGAAGGTTTGTGGCACTTTGGCCTCCATGATGAAGGTCTCCAATGCATCAGCTCTCCTGGGATGCTATGAAAGATCTCTGTGGGACTCATTACAGAGATTCACTGAAAAGTTGCTGAAGATCACAAAGATTTTGAGGAAATCTTAACAGAGGGCAGACTGGTGTCTAACCAGGTTATCAGCACTACGGTGGGTGGGACTACCCTTTCGACTCATGAGTATGCACATGGGGTATGTGCACGAAGAACATCTTGGCTCCAACTTACAGCGCTCAAGCCAGAAGCGCAGTCACGCATCCTAAATCTTCCTTTCTCCGGCTCCTCTCTGTTTGGGACCCACACGGATGAAGAGATGTCCCGAATGAAAATGGAACTTGACACGCTGAAGGCAGTGGGACTTGAAAAGAAGAGGGAATTTTGCAATCGGCGATCCTCCCAACAGAGGGTTCAAACCCCTCATTGGCAGAAAAATCAGAATCAGCAAGGTCAGCAAAGATCTCAGTATCGGGGCAGACATTCCTCCAGAGGAGGAGGAAATGAGCGTCAAGGTAACTACTCCGCCAAGACGCAGACAAAGCAATGAGTACTTACCTTCCCCGTTGCCGTTCACCAGTCCTGTGGGGGGAAGTATCGCAAATCATCTCAGAGTGCCGTGCTATCACAAAGGATCCATGGGTGCTAGCTATGCTGCTGAATGGGTACTCTCTACTTTTTCGACACCGTCCCTCCTCAATCCCCCCAGTTCCATCATTATGTCACCAGTTAAAGCTCAATCGGAGAGAAGTTGCCACCCTTGTCAGAAAGTCAGCATCGAGAAGGTGCCAGTACTTCAAAGAGGGAAAGGGGTTTACCCAAGATACTTCTTGGTAACGAAAAAGGGCCAAAAGGCAGAATACAGACCCATTCTGGACCTGCGGACACTCAACCAATCAATCAGAAAGGAGAAGTTACACATGTTGGCTCTTCATCAAATATATCCACATCTCAGACAGGGAGATTGGATGTGTTAGCTGGATCTACAAGATGCATACTTTCACGTCCCGATCAATCAGCATCACAGACAATACCTACAATTCCTGGTGGGATCCTCTCATTAACAGTTCAAAGTACTGCCCTTCGCGTTGAAGTCAGCCCCCGAGTGTTCACAAAGTGCATAGTGGTAGTGGCAGCTGCACTGCGTCGCAGGGGAATCTTCATGTACCTGTACTTGGATGACTTGTTGTTGAAAGGTCCTTCTCCAAACAGCACGAGGAGTCATTTTCCGGACTGTCTCTATCTGTGTCACCGGCTGGGTCTGCATGTGAATTTCATCAAATCGACTTCACAACCAACACAGAGAATACATTTCTTAGGTACTCTGTTAGACTCTGAGGTAGGAAAAGTGTTTCCTTCGGAGCAGAGACAGTGTTACATCATACAGAAATGCCAGTTGGTTCTGCACAACAGAAAACCGCCTTTGCTTTGGATTGCCTCTCTGTTGGGGTCGATGGCATCATGCATCTTCCTGGCTCCCAATGCCAGTCTATGAATGTGTCCCGGTCAGCAGGATCTGGAGGACAAGTGTGACCAACAGACAGCCTTGCTCAAACGCTGATCACGGACGCCTCACTGCAGGGCTGGGGAGCCCACATGGGAACTCTCCAGACACAAGGTCTATGGTCCCCAAAAGAGCGATTCTACCACATCAATATGCTAGAGCTGAGAGCAGTTCACCTAGCCATCAAAGCTTTCCTCCCCTCCATTCAGGCAAGTTCAATATTAGTACAGATGGACAATACCACCACCATGTACTACCCGAACAAACCGGGGTAAACTCGCTCACGCACACTTTCACTGGATGCTCAAACCCTCTGGCATAGGCTCCTGGGGCGGAATCTGTCAGTCACAGCAGTCCATCAGCTGGGAGAACAGAATGCGAGAGCTGATGCCCTCAGCCGTCACTTCGAGGACAGAGAAGACTAGGTTCTCAACGACAAGGTCGTCAAAGACATCTTCCAGTCATGGGGTTGTCCCACCATCGACCTCTTTGCGGATGACGAAAATACGAAATGCAGAGACTTCACCTCAAGGTTCTACTGACCAAGATCAAAAGGGAATGCCCTTTTGATACGATGGTCAGGGACATTTGTGTATGCCTTTTCATCCCTTCTGCTAATCCCGAAAGTGGTGACCAAGCTGTCTCATTCATACATGAGGATGATACTGATTGCCCCGGACTAGGCCGAGACAATGGTGGTACCCGGACCTTCTGCACCTATCAGAATGCCCTCACAGGAAGCTGCCATGCAGACGGGATCTGCTGTCCAAGATGAACGGGAAGATTCATCACCCAAACCTTCCCTCTTTGAACTTGGCAGCATGGCTCCTGAGGTCCTCCAGTATGGCCACCTAGGACTACCGCAGGACTGCATGTCCATCTTGAAAGAAGCAAGAAGACGTTTGTATGCGTTCAAGTGGAAGCGGTTTTATATGTGGTGTGTGCAAAAGAATTGTAACCCAACCAAAGGACAGGAAGAGGTCATCCCTCCTTACCTGCTTTACCTGGCGAAAGCAGGATTGAAGTTCCCTTCCATTAAGATGCACTTAGCAGCTATAACTGTATATGGACGTTCACCTTCTCAGCCTTCTTTTTTCCAGTTACAGGCTGTTAAGGACTTTTTGCAGGGTTTAAAGAAGGTCTACCCTCCGGTCCGGCCTCCTTCACCACCCTGAAAGCTGTACCTGGTACTATCAAAATTGATGAGTCCGTCTTTCGAACCCATACACAAAGCAACCTCTTTCTTGGAAGGCAGCTTTCTTGGTAGCGATCACGTCAGCTCGCAGAGTGAGCGAAATACAGACCCTTTGCTCTAAGGGACCCTATACAGTTTTCCATCTTCATAGGGTTATGTTGAGGATGCACCCCTCTTTCCTTCCTAAGCTGATGTCAGATTTTCATGTGAATCAGACCATCTTCCTAGCCACCTTTTTTCCCAATCCCTCCACTCCAGCTGAGAGGGCTTTACACTCTCTGGACTTGAAAAGGGTTTTAAAATTATGTCCGATAGGTCCAGGTCCATGAGAAAATCTGATCAACTATTTGTTAACTATGAGTCGATCAGAACTGGTTTTGCAGCTTCAAAACTGTCCACCTCCAGATGGATAGTTTCATGTATCAAACTTGCCTATCAATTAGTGCAGAGGCCCCTTGGGTTTATTCCCAAAGCACACTCTACCAGAGGAAAAGCGGCTACTACTGCTTTTCGCCATAACGTGCCCATGTCTGAAATCTGTAAGGCAGCAACTTGGAGGTCCGTCCATACATTTACAAAGCACTACTGTCTGGATTCAGACACCAGAACAGACACCCAAGTAGGCCAGGCCTCCTTGAGGAATCTGTTCAACAGCTGATTGTGGCTGTTCTTATACGTTGGGTCATTTTACTCTGATTTGCCTGCAGGTGGTTAATGAGCTTGCTATTCTATTCAGTGCTTATGACTATTGATGAGGATCACCTTGAAGAGAAGGATAGGTAACTTACCTGTAATCCTAGTTCTCTTCCAGGGGTATCCTCATCAAAGTCATTAGCAGCCCACCCGCCTCCCCAGGCAAATGAGATTTTTCTGAAGTGTTAAAGGATATCTTTGTGCCCTGACCTTCAGGGTTATGCAACGAACAACTAACCTAACTGTCACCCCTGAGGCATGATGGGAAGCTAGGGGTCATGGCTGCCTTAAAGGCACAGTGCCAGTTTTTGTTGAAAATGCTTACATTTTCTATGCTATTGGTTTACAATGCAGCCTGTAGGTTAACAATTAGGGGTGGGCGGCAAATTCCGTTACACTTTCGGAACTTATCAAAATGTCGTCATTTTATGTCAAAACATCCGCGATCCACGACAGAACGGAATTGTATTGCACAAACGGTGGCATCTTAGTGGATAAATATGCAGGGCAGGATTCTTTCTGGCACAGTGCTCCTGTCATAAAAATTAAACCTCAACAGGAAGCACTTAGAGATATAAATAAAGCAGGTGTCCGAGTTTAAGCTCAAATTCAGTAACTCGTTAATCAGCCCAAAAAAATAGTGAGCTTTGTCGAGGTTGGGCAGTTGTGCTTTCTCCCCACATCTACCCTCGAAAATTAGCTGTGATGCTTGATGGAGGCATTTGCATCCTTGACTTTCACGAGCGCAATCACCATGCCGTTCCTGTGACCAGGAGCTTCTTTCTCCTCATCTGCTGCTCTGATTGGTCTCTGACCTTTTATAAACACAAGAGGCATGTGAACTCGCATAGAAGCCCCGCCCCTTTTGCCCTGCCAGACACACTAGCGGTGTGCACCGTCTTCCCACCCTTTACCCACTATGATGGACAGCTCACTCAAGGGACCCTGGAGCCCTTCGGTGCGATGGCAAAGTTACACACACATTGTCACTGGAGACAACTCTTCTGGCCCTTTACACAGCTGAAGTGTAGGAAAAGCACTATACATTTACCCAAGGAGGTAGCACTTACTGATTAGCCAGTAGTAAGTACTCCAGTTGAGTAGAGGTATCTCAAAAAATGGTGGTGTCTTCTTAGATAAATGCAGGGCAGGATTCATTCTGGCATGATGCTCCTGTCACAAAATATTAACCTGATCAGGAAGCACTTACAGATATCAATGAAGCAGGTGCCCGAGTTTAAGCTCAAATTCAGTAACTCATTAATCAGCCCAAAACAATCGTGAGCTTTGTCGAGGCTGGGCAGGTGTGCTTTCTCCCCATATCTGCCCTCGAAAATTAGCTGTGATGCTTGATGGAGGCATTTGCATCCTTGACTTTCACAAGCGTAATAACAGTGCAGTTCCTGTGACCAGGAGCTTCTTTCTCCTCATCTGCTTCTCTGATCGGTCTCTGACCTTTTATAAACACAAGAGGAATGTAAACTCGCATAGAAGCCCTGCCCGTTTGGCCCCGCCACACACACTAGCGGTCTGCACAGTCTTCCCACCCTTTACCCACTATGATGGACAGCTCACTCAAGGGACCCTGGCGCCCTTCGGTGCGATGGCAAAGTTACATACACATTGTCACATTAGACATCTCTTCTGGCTCTTTACCCAGCTATAGTGTAGGAAAAGCACTATACATTTGCCCAACGAGGTATCACTTACTGATTAGCCAGTAGAAAGTACTCCAGTTGAGTAGAGGTATCGCACAAAACGGTGGCATCTTCTTGGATTAATGCAGGGCAGGATTCATTCTGCCACCATGCTCCTGTCACAAAAATTAAACCTGAACAGGAAGCACTTACAGATATAAATAAAGCAGGTGCCTGAGTTTAAACTCAAATTCAGTAACTCATTAATCAGCCCAAACAAATTGTGAGCTTTGTCGAGGCTGGGCAGGTGTGCTTTCTCCCCATATCTACCCTCGAAAATTGCTTGAGGGAGGCCTTTGCATCCTTGACTTTCACGAGCGCAATCACTGTGCAGTTCCTGTGACCAGGAGCTTCTTTCTCCTCATCTGCTGCTCTGATCGGTCTCTGACCTTTTATAAACACAAGAGAGGCATGTGAACTCGCAAAGAAGCCATGTCCCCGAAATCTCTGCGAGCACACGAAATTCCGCATGTTCGCAGAGATTTTTTGCCGTTTCGCGAAATTTTGCGAAAGGCAATTTTGCAAATTCCCTACACCCCTACTAACAATGTCTACTTTATTTGCAGTTTTTACTCTTTATGAGTGCTTTACTCATTAAAAAACAGAGTTCAAGTGCTACTTGCCTTCTTGTGTTTTTATATATTGGCAAATACAGTCTTTATGTGTGTAATTACATTGTTTAGCCTCCTATTGGGAGCTGCATTGGTATGAGAAAAAATTATATATGTGTGTGCATGTGAACAAGCCTATCTTCAAGCCGAAACGTTATGGCAACTAGCACGCATTTAATTAATAAATAAAATTGCACTGGAGTCCAGGTCCGTGTCTGTGTCAATTGGGGCAGGCGATACCAGCAGGCTGCTTCGACGAAATCACGGAGTTTCAGGATATATATATATATATATATATATATATATATATATATATATATATATATATATATATATATATATATATATAAATATATGAACAAGAGATTCCTCCCCAGCTTGCTCTGCGCTCGCAGACACCGCCTCCACGCCAGCAAAGAATGAGGACCGGACCAGCAAAGTCAGCAAGATGGTAAATTTATTGATTTAAAACAGAACCAGCGACGCGTTTCGGGCGGAAAGCCCTTGATCACGCTATATATCTCATGGGGAGTGTCCAACAGTAAAGCGCACGCCAGCGCAGGTATGCTTGTCCCCAACAAGGCATTTATTGGTATGGACAATTCAGCTCGCAAATAATTAGCAGTTGACAGCGCCCAACGCCTTTCGAGACATTTCACTTCCTCAGGGGAGTGGCAGTCCAAAAGAGCATTTCCATATATAATTTTTATATTATTTCCGGGGTCCCCGCACATGGGCGGAAATATTCAGAGCTTATGACTTTGATGAGGATACACCTGGAAGAGAACTAGGATTACAGGTAAGTAACTTATCCTTGTCTGTTTTAAGGTCTAGGCTAGACAGTGCATGCGTTGTCTCATAGAAACATGCTGTATATTCTTTGTGGGTTTCAGTCTTCCGCCCATAGGCTTCCCATTTGTTGTCTTCATCATCACTCTCATATTCTTTCTCCCCATTTGTCCATTTCATGCATTTGTCATGCCTCTTCCTGTGTTTAACATTTCCCCAGAGCATTGACCAATTACACTATCCCTCCACGGCTTCCATTTTAGGATCTCTTTCAGGAACTACTTTTTTCTTTGTTAAAAACCACTTAACAAGACCGCTCGTAATTTCACTTACTGCTCCAATGCCCAGATGCATCAACCTTTTTAGGAACTGCAAACGGTGCGATTCGCAAAAATCGGCCTTTTGCACTTCCTAAATTGGTTTCTGGGATGCATCAAGCATTTTGGGAAAATCGCTATTTTTTGCGAGTTCCAAAAATGCGATTGCTTTTAAGGAATCGCAAATTTGCGATTCCTTAAATGCAATGCATCATCCTCAAAACATTTGCGATTTTACAAATTGCAAATGCAAATTACCACGAAGTTGAACTTCGTGGTAATTTGCAAAAATGTTTAAAAACGCATAAAAATGCATTTTTTAAACGTGTACGTTACAGACACACATGTCCTTAGGACATGTGTGTATGTAACTCACATGTAAAAGTGCATTTCATGGGTGCAGGGGGGGGTCCTTTGGACCCCCCTCTCCACCCTTGAAAGGCTTTGTTGCATTCCGATTTCAAATTGCGAATTCGCAATTCCCATTCATTCCTATGGGCATTTCAGCCCATAGGAATGAATGGGAATTGCGAATTCGCTATTTGGAACTCGCAATTTTATTGGAATTCGGTAAAAATTGCGATTTTTACCGAATCTCAATAAAATAGCGAAATTAATGATGCATTGCCATTTGCGATTCCTTATTTGCGATTCCTTATTTTTCGCAAATAAGGAATCGCAAATGACAACGTTGATGCATCTAGGGGCAAGCTCCTTAACAGGCCTGTAAATCTTGTTCTTATCTCTTCACATTTGCTGTGCATTCAAAGACCGAGGTCAAATGCCATATGCTGTTTTACAAGGGCGCCTGTTTAGCTATTTTACACATGATTGGTGTCCGTCAGCACTCGTATCCAGCACTGGTATGATATAATTGTAATTTTGAGTGCCTGTGATGAATTTCAGAACACAAGGCTAAATCACACTTCTATCACTTAAATTTAAAGACTTTATTTAGGTGCATGTTTACAAACAAAATCAAGCAATACAAATCCTTTGTTTTAGTGCAGGCTGTAAAAGTTATTCACATGTATTCATAATTAAATGTAATGTTGCATCAGCAAATCAAAGTTAAATACTTTTAACGCACTGTGTTTATTTTATTTTTTGATTTGCCAGTGCAACATTACTTTTAATTCTGAGCGCATCCGATTTATTTGAAAAACATACGCTTTAACGAAGGTTTTTAATCGCATGATTCCCTTTGTAAATATATACCTAAATAAACTCTTTCCATTGCAGTGATAAAAGTGCAATTTAAGTGTGTGTTTTGTGTGCAATCACAATTAAAAATGCTTCACCGGCAAATCATGGTACAAATAAACACAATGATATGTCAGTAAAACATTACTTTTAATTCTGATTCACTTTCAAAATACTTGCATAAAAAAGACTTTACATTGGTTTCCGGTTTCAAACATGCACTCACATAAAGCATCTATGAAATACACTGGAGTTTGAGTTCATATTTACATCTCCCCTTGACGTATAATGGTATCATGCCTTTGTGCTTGATTTTCAATTGTCACATCTATCAAATTAAAAGCTGACCATCGCAATGAAACAACATTGACTGTGTGTTATATTTACCAACATACATTTCCTTTATATACCTTTTATTAATCTCTTTCATGTGATGGAACATGAAATATATAGTGGAAAAAACATACTTAGTGGGAACATATACATTGTTCCATAAATGCAGGGAGACTACAATAACAAAAAACAATTGCTTACATTATGCCAACTAATGTAAATATTTACAACAAGGGGTGGTGAGGGACAGAGTCTCTGAATTAAACAGAATACTCTCACCCAGTCAAGAGATCAGGGCTAGATCCAACACCGTTTTTTAGCTCACTGCACCATCCCAGTTTCAGAACCTGGCTGTATGCAAATTAGTCTGTTCCTGTCCCAGTGCATGATGGGAAAAGGGCAAACCAAACTACAAAAGCCAATTCTTACACTGGGAAGGAAACAAGCTACCGGGGACCGGTTTCTGGCATTTCAGCCTCTTCGGCCTGGCTTGCTTGAATCCTGATGGTGCAATGAGCAAGGGACTCACATCTGAGTATACCCTTCCACGCTTAGGGTGGACAAAAATATTTACAACAAGGGGTGGTGAGGGACAGAGTCTCTGAATTAAACAGAATACTCTCACCCAGTCAAGAGATCAGGGCTAGATCCAACACCGTTTTTTAGCTCACTGCACCATCCCAGTTTCAGAACCTGGCTGTATGCAAATTAGTCTGTTCCTGTCCCAGTGCATGATGGGAACAGGGCAAACCAAACTACAAAAGCCAATTCTTACACTGGGAAGGAAACAAGCTACCGGGGACCGGTTTCTGGCATTTCAGCCTCTTCGGCCCGGCTTGCTTGAATCCTGATGGTGCAATGAGCAAGGGACTCACATCTGAGTATACCCTTCCACGCTTAGGGTGGACAAAAATATTTACAACAAGGGGTGGTGAGGGACAGAGTCTCTGAATTAAACAGAATACTCTCACCCAGTCAAGAGATCAGGGCTAGATCCAACACCGTTTTTTAGCTCACTGCACCATCCCAGTTTCAGAATCTGGCTGCATGCAAATTAGTCTGTTCCTGTCCCAGTGCATGATGGGAACAGGGCAAACCAAACTACAAAAGCCAATTCTTACACTGGGAAGGAAACAAGCTACCGGGGACCGGTTTCTGGCATTTCAGCCTCTTCGGCCCGGCTTGCTTGAATCCTGATGGTGCAATGAGCAAGGGACTCACATCTGAGTATACCCTTCCACGCTTAGGGTGGACAAAAATATTTACAACAAGGGGTGGTGAGGGACAGAGTCTCTGAATTAAACAGAATACTCTCACCCAGTCAAGAGATCAGGGCTAGATCCAACACCGTTTTTTAGCTCACTGCACCATCCCAGTTTCAGAACCTGGCTGTATGCAAATTAGTCTGTTCCTGTACCAGTGCATGATGGGAACAGGGCAAACCAAACTACAAAAGCCAATTCTTACACTGGGAAGGAAACAAGCTACCGGGGACCGGTTTCTGGCATTTCAGCCTCTTCGGCCCGGCTTGCTTGAATCCTGATGGTGCAATGAGCAAGGGACTCACATCTGAGTATACCCTTCCACGCTTAGGGTGGACAAAAATATTTACAACAAGGGGTGGTGAGGGACAGAGTCTCTGAATTAAACAGAATACTCTCACCCAGTCAAGAGATCAGGGCTAGATCCAACACCGTTTTTTAGCTCACTGCACCATCCCAGTTTCAGAACCTGGCTGTATGCAAATTAGTCTGTTCCTGTCCCAGTGCATGATGGGAACAGGGCAAACCAAACTACAAAAGCCAATTCTTACACTGGGAAGGAAACAAGCTACCGGGGACCGGTTTCTGGCATTTCAGCCTCTTCGGCCCGGCTTGCTTGAATCCTGATGGTGCAATGAGCAAGGGACTCACATCTGAGTATACCCTTCCACGCTTAGGGTGGACAAAAATATTTACAACAAGGGGTGGTGAGGGACAGAGTCTCTGAATTAAACAGAATACTCTCACCCAGTCAAGAGATCAGGGCTAGATCCAACACCGTTTTTTAGCTCACTGCACCATCCCAGTTTCAGAACCTGGCTGTATGCAAATTAGTCTGTTCCTGTCCCAGTGCATGATGGGAACAGGGCAAACCAAACTACAAAAGCCAATTCTTACACTGGGAGTGGTCTGCTCAATTCAGACACTCTGTTCATCACCACCCCCTTTTGTTAATCGATTTTGGCCACTATAGGTGTGGCAGGGTATACTCAGACATGAGTCCCTTTCTCACTGCTCCATCAGGATTCAAGCAAGCCGGGCCGAAGAGGCTGAAATGCCAGAAACCGGTCCCCGGTAGCTTGTCTCCTTTCTGGTAAAGAATTGGCTTGGTAGTTTAGTCTGCCCTGTTCCCATGATGCACTGGGCCAGGGACAGACTGATTTGCATATAGCCAGGTTCTGAGCTGGGATGGGGCAGTGAGATAAATAACGGTGATGGATCAAGCCCTGATCTTTGGACTGGGTAAGAGTGGTCTGCTCAATTCAGACACTCTGTTCATCACCACCCCCTTTTGTTAATCGATTTTGGCCACTATAGGTGTGGCAGGGTATACTCAGACATGAGTCCCTTTCTCACTGCTCCATCAGGATTCAAGCAAGCCGGGCCGAAGAGGCTGAAATGCCAGAAACCGGTCCCCGGTAGCTTGTCTCCTTTCTGGTAAAGAATTGGCTTGGTAGTTTAGTCTGCCCTGTTCCCATGATGCACTGGGCCAGGGACAGACTGATTTGCATATAGCCAGGTTCTGAGCTGGGATGGGGCAGTGAGATAAATAACGGTGATGGATCAAGCCCTGATCTTTGGACTGGGTAAGAGTGGTCTGCTCAATTCAGACACTCTGTTCATCACCACCCCCTTTTGTTAATCGATTTTGGCCACTATAGGTGTGGCAGGGTATACTCAGACATGAGTCCCTTTCTCACTGCTCCATCAGGATTCAAGCAAGCCGGGCCGAAGAGGCTGAAATGCCAGAAACCGGTCCCCGGTAGCTTGTCTCCTTTCTGGTAAAGAATTGGCTTGGTAGTTTAGTCTGCCCTGTTCCCATGATGCACTGGGCCAGGGACAGACTGATTTGCATATAGCCAGGTTCTGAGCTGGGATGGGGCAGTGAGATAAATAACGGTGATGGATCAAGCCCTGATCTTTGGACTGGGTAAGAGTGGTCTGCTCAATTCAGACACTCTGTTCATCACCACCCCCTTTTGTTAATCGATTTTGGCCACTATAGGTGTGGCAGGGTATACTCAGACATGAGTCCCTTTCTCACTGCTCCATCAGGATTCAAGCAAGCCGGGCCGAAGAGGCTGAAATGCCAGAAACCGGTCCCCGGTAGCTTGTCTCCTTTCTGGTAAAGAATTGGCTTGGTAGTTTAGTCTGCCCTGTTCCCATGATGCACTGGGCCAGGGACAGACTGATTTGCATATAGCCAGGTTCTGAGCTGGGATGGGGCAGTGAGATAAATAACGGTGATGGATCAAGCCCTGATCTTTGGACTGGGTAAGAGTGGTCTGCTCAATTCAGACACTCTGTTCATCACCACCCCCTTTTGTTAATCGATTTTGGCCACTATAGGTGTGGCAGGGTATACTCAGACATGAGTCCCTTTCTCACTGCTCCATCAGGATTCAAGCAAGCCGGGCCGAAGAGGCTGAAATGCCAGAAACCGGTCCCCGGTAGCTTGTCTCCTTTCTGGTAAAGAATTGGCTTGGTAGTTTAGTCTGCCCTGTTCCCATGATGCACTGGGCCAGGGACAGACTGATTTGCATATAGCCAGGTTCTGAGCTGGGATGGGGCAGTGAGATAAATAACGGTGATGGATCAAGCCCTGATCTTTGGACTGGGTAAGAGTGGTCTGCTCAATTCAGACACTCTGTTCATCACCACCCCCTTTTGTTAATCGAACTAATGTAAATAGCATTGTTCTTACATTGTTATTACATGATACCACTTGTAAACAAAGAACTATTTTGGGGATGTTGCTTCTCTATGTCGATGCATGTCGCTGCACTGCTTTCAGTGCTCCGGCCCCCAGCGAGGCAAGGGCGTATTACATCCTCCACTGGTGACACTGCGAGGAGGGCAGGCCTCACCGGGCAGCCAGTGTGCATGGCTACGCTGATGTGCCATTAACATTGACAATGCACCAACAATGCCTATAGATAGTAACATGGACAATGCCTATAGCTTTTGGATTTCCAAGACCTATTTGGTTTTGCCAATGCTTGTTTTCCCTGTTACCTCTTGCAATTCCCTTTCCGTTACAGAACAGAACCTCCTGACTAATTCACTGGGAGAGGAGGCATGCTCTGGTGCTGGGTTTGTGTGGTGCTGTACCTGGGCTTTATGAAGTCAGGACACCAAGTTTGTAATTAGTTGTCTTAGTATTGCAGGGTACGTTGAACATCCGATGTACTCAGCGATAAAAAAATATAAGAACATGAGTTTATGCTGTACTATAGTTCTTCAAAGGTTGGAATACCATGAACCTAGGGGTGTGTGAAATGGATGTCAAATGCTTTGGAACCTGTAATTTGGTTTTTAAGGTTTGCATTCTTTGCAAAGTTCGAAGCTGGTGAAATTTAAAAAAAAGTAGTTGAAGGGGTACCCTATGTGACAGTTGTAACGTTCACACAGCTTTTCCAGTGCCATTGTTGCTCGGCATCCTCCTACCCTGTCTTCCCAGAGCTCTGAGTTCTTAAGATCCATTCCCTACTGTTTGAACCCCTAGGGTAGGACTTCTGATAGAGTTGGATGGGCTGTAAGTGGGTGCTGAGCGACAGCTCCGTTCAGAGCTAGCTAGCCCTGAATGATAGCTGGAAAATTTCCTGTTCACCAGCAATATCCCTGTAGTTCATCTTAGACGGAACATGGAGAAAATATATTCTATTAGAGTAATTACAGAGGAATAAATATGTTTTGCTCTCAGGAGTTCTCATTTACAGATGTTCTCTTTAACAAATGCAATTTGGCTTCATTAGGCATGAAGCAATTACTTGGATACTGTGGACCTTTAGAATAAAGAAGCCACTCCTAGTTTTGACATGGTGCAAAATTTAATTTCATGAAGAAAAATGGATTCAAACTTGAAATTGGTTACTGTTTTTTGTTTCTTCTAAGGCTTTCATGTGGTCAATCCTCTAAGACCCTAATAGTGCCTGGCAGCCATCCTTCCTGTGACAAAATGTCAATAGCCAGCTCCATTGTGCGGAAACCTACCATGCATCGTTATATAAGCACCAAGGTCTTGCTGGCTGAAGGAGGGGAAAATCCATTCACCAAGCACTGCCGCAACTATGAAGACATGTATAAGGTAAGACTCACTGCAATGAAACTGCAATATACTCTAATACCATTTTTATTTTCCTTAGATTATATAGCCTTAAAGCCCACTGCTGATGGCTATACAAGTTTTCAAAGGCCCTCAACCCGAGTGGCTGGACAAATAACAAAGGAGTTTTTTAACTGCAGCTATAGCCTGAGGCAGAAGAGCTATCAGACTATTAGAACATTTCGCCCACTGAGAGTAGAATGTTGTAAACTGAAAAAAAGGGAGAAACAGAAAGACAAACATTGGAATGTTGTAGCAGGAGGCCTATAACAGCCATTATAAGCCCGGAGTTACCCCATTGTCTTCAATGGAGCTCTTCACATTTCAATGTCCTAATAACATATGGCATTGCTTGTCTTGGTAGCAATTGAATTTTCATGGATCCTGATATATTTTAATGACGGACAACGCTACCTTCCAGCAAAAATAAAATGTAACCTGGTAACTTAACACTTTATAAGTTCTCTCGCCCTCTGAAATAGTGACTTCATGAGAAATGTGCTTAAAAATAGATAATTGGGACCAGATTTACAAATTAAATCGTAAATCTGCTCCCATAAAAGTTCTACAACATACCGGTACAGATTTGCAACTTTTGCTATTTGAGTACATCTAGAAATCTGTGACAGTTGCAACTTCCCATGCAGACTCCTGGGAGTGCTGCTGTGAAATGGTATTTGTTTTATATTTTTTCTCTCATGTAGGAAAAAAAAATCTTTTTGCCGTTTTAGAAACTCGCCTCTACCCCCTTCCCCTACATCCAAATGAGGTTTGGAGTACTCCCAGTCTCTTTCCCACCTCGGAAAGCAATTTACTCCAGGCAGTGTGACTGGTGCAGATCTCCAATCATTTCCATGCTCTTTGTTGGCGTTCACAAACTGTCAATGCTACCCACATTTTGTAAGGCTTACTACCCACCCTTTGCGCCAGACTTATTCTCACGCAACTGCACTGTTGTGGGGTAGAAATAAACAAAAGTTAATGGATTTCAGCAGTACATTATAAATGTCTTATTAAACAATATGTATGAAGTCACCTGCTTCGATGTGTACGAGGGTGAATGTGTAAGGTCAAAGTTTAACATTCTCAAAACTGTGAAAAAGACATGGACTAAAACAGCACTAAGTCCACACACAGCACTAGCAAAAACAGCACTAGGGTCTATAATACAAATTTACACCTCAACACTCACCTTCATAAACGCATCAACATCCAACAACAAACACACAGTGCCGAATATAAGCAACACACTACATCAACATAGACAATTCTAGGAACATTTTAACCACAAGCAATCATTAGCAAAGCTAACAGGTCTGCCCATTTTGTAAGTGAAAGTGCCTCTATATGCTGATGCGGATAAAAGAGTGGGTGAATGTTAAAATGAGTCAACATTTGGAAAAATAAGTGTGTGGAAGGATGCATGAGTTACTGAGGCTGCTCATAGATGGATCAATGTTTGAGTACATTAGTACATAAAACGGTGAATGACTGGTTCAGTGCATTAATGGATGACTACTTGAGTGTATGCCAGGATGGATTCAGTCAGGTTACACCAATTTTAGAATTTTAGGTTTTAGAAAGCAATTCATATATTTTATGATGTTATAAAAATGCCTTGAACCACTAATATTGTGCTAGTGCAATCATTACACCTGGCTGGGAGTCACTGTGCAAAGAATATCCTCAATATATGACACCATATCACTGCTTTGCCAAGTCAAGCATTATACCTGGATTGGGCACAAGTGTGCACTGAGTGCCTAAAATACAAAATTGACAACATACTGTCACATTCTATAAAGTAAACACATTGAATTTCTCTGTTACACTGTTTGCTGTCGATTTTTGTTTCACATATTTTCTGCATCAATGATAAATTCACACCAATCATTTACCATTGTAATCATATAATTTAGTTTGATCATGTTTTTATGTTTTCTATTTTATAAAGTATTTTTTTGCATTTTCGTTTTTTAAAATACCTCTGTGTAACCGAATGAAAAAAAGTTTTTTTAAATTCAAAACGTGTCTGTCCACACGTGTCTTACAGACTCTCATATGTGCAAATCTACATTTCTAAGTTTCCCAATCCTTAATTGTATCTCAATTAGCAATGTTAAAGTTTGCAAAAGAAACAGGCTGTACAAGCCGACTTCTTGCCTCACCACATCAGATTTAGTCAAATGTTTAATCACACCGGCATTTTTCACGAGTAATCTATTTTGTGCTGGGTTACAGCACCTATATTCACTTCTGCTGTATCTATATAACTGTGCCACGTTTTGATTAAAACATGCGATGCCTCGTCTCCATGGCGTTGAGGAATTAATTATTACTGAGGAACAGTGTTAATACAAAAAGAAGTACTAAACCTCATTTGATGATAAAATGTTATCAGGCTGTTAAATTTACTTTTAAAGTGCAAATGCTTTTGTGCAAGATTAAAGTGCAAATGCTTTTATTGAAACCGTAACTAAATTCCATAGAGATGCAGGGACCATCCTACTCTAGCATAATGCTTTTATTAATAATTGATGGTCTTGAGCCTGAATTACTTTGCTTGTACATCCATGCATCTTTTGCAAATGTATTGTGCAAAATCGCAAATTTGGTGCGCAAATAGCAAATTATAGTTCAAGGGCTTTTGTAATCACATACGATCTAACATGTCTATACTTTCTTGCAAATTTGCAAAATTAAAATATAATATAAAATCGGCCTTAAGGGTACTTCTAAAATTTGATAAAATTAAAGTGCTTTTATTCACGTCTATAACTCCAAACTTTTCCTAATATGGTATTGTCTATTTTAAGCATTGGCATTATTGCATGGATTTTCATATAATGCCCATATCATGAGAACTTGATGTTTGGCTAGCGGCAGTACAAACGACATCATAAAGGTTGAATTCTCTTTTCGAGAAAATATTTGCATACATTGCTTACTTGTGAGGCGATTTTTGGTTACCTATGTACAAATTCACATGTTCAGAAACTCTTTCACCTGTATAATAAAATAATAAAAAGACATTAAAAAAACATAGTCATGGTTTCGGCAAATTAGATATAAGTCATAGAAACAAAGAAATTTCATTCAAGTCATGATTCTGCATTCAAAAGATATACCATCATTTTTTACATTTCATTCTAGATGAACATGTAGGTCCTCGTCAGAATTAAGACCTCTCTGTACTTTACAGTCAAACTTCAAAATATAACGTGATTCTAACTGTCTAAGCCTGCCTTTGCTGTTGCCACCTCTTCTATTCTTCGGTATAGAGTCTATTACAAAGTATGTTAAATGTTCTGTTCTCCCTGCATGAACATCGTTGATGTGGCGGGCTACAGGATAGGTTTTGTCATTATTTTTCACTGCTCTCAGGTGTTGCAGAATCCTTACATGTGCCATATAACATAACATGCGCACAAACGGAGTTAGGTCTTTATGGGGCTGAGGGAGGGCTGGACCATTTAATCAGAACATACATAAAAAATGCCCCCTTCTCACACTACATATAATGATTCAGAACAAAGACCAAATAAAAAAATTCATTGAATCTGGTCTGGTACATTTATTTATACCTTTTACTTATGGTATGATAGAGACTTAATTGCTCTTAAAGTTCTTGAAAGGCAGAACCAAGGATACACAATTCAATCTTATTCAATTAGTAAAAAACATTTCGAGCTCACAAAGAACATCATAACGACAGTTAAAGAAAAAACATTCAAATTACATCCAAACAAACTTGTACAAAAATACAATTCAAAAATTCGACAAATACATTAGGTTATTTCATTATTCACATTCCTATATAGACAAAAGTTCTAGCAAGAGCAAAACAACGCTTTTTGTCTCCTAATACAAATCAATAAATGAAATGATTGGCTTTTGTTTGTTTTGCCGACGCGTTTCAGGTTAGAGTAATTACTCCCCCAACCCTCATCAGGGCTCTTTTACTGATCTGTATTTCCTTGTGCAGGGACTTCTGGTAACTTCTGTCAATAAATAAGGACTCTTTTCATCAAGTAGTAGCTGGTGCACCATATATTTCTCTGTCTATGTAAACGGTGCTGTGTGGAGGGGCGGAGGAGTGTCTATGTTTCCTTGCCTTTTTCCTTGTTCGTGAGTGGATCTCCTGTTCTAGTGAGGCTGCGTCGCCTATTTACAGGACTTCATTGCTGCCGCCTGCCAAAGTTGATTTAGGAAATGGTTCCTCGCGCCCCCTTCTCGGGCCCCGACTGGGGCCTAATATTCGAACCAGTTCAGGCGGCGCGGGTACAGAATTGCAGTAGTGGCTACGCGCGGGAGGTCTAGTTGAACAGACTGCCATGCAGCGTACCTGACCCCGGCGTGCAGTAAACAACAAGGGACAACGGGGATTTGTTTCCTTTTTTGAATATTACGCCCCAGTCGGGGCCCGAGAAGGGGGCGCGAGGAACCATTTCCTAAATCAACTTTGGCAGGCGGCAGCAATGAAGTCCTGTAAATAGGCGACGCAGCCTCACTAGAACAGGAGATCCACTCACGAACAAGGAAAAAGACAAAGAAACATAGACACTCCTCCGCCCCTCCACACAGCACCGTTTACATAGACAGAGAAATATAATGTGCGCCAGCTACTACTTGATGAAAAGAGTCCATATTTATTGGCAGAAGTTACCATTGGTTCCCTGCACAAGGAAATACAGATCAGTGAAAGAGCCCTGATGAGGGTTGGGGGAGTAATTAGTCTAACCTGAAACGCGTCGGCAAAAAAAACAAGAGCCAATCATTTCATTGATTGATTTGTATTAGGAGACAAAAAGCGTTGTTTTGCTCTTGCTAGAACTTTTGTCTATATAGGAATGTGAATAATGAAATAACCTAATGTATTTGTCGAATTTTTGAAATGTATTTTTGTACAAGTTTGCTTGGATGTAATTTGAATGTTTTTTCTTTAACTGTCGTTATGATGTTCTTTGTGAGCTCGAAATGTTTTTTACTAATTGAATAAGATTAAATTGTGTATCCTTGGTTCTGCCTTTCAAGAACTTTAAGAGCAATTAAGTCTCTATCATACCATAAGTAAAAGGTATAAATAAATGTACCAGACCAGATTCAATGAATTTTTTTATTTGGTCTTTGTTCTGAATCATTATATGTAGTGTGAGAAGGGGGCATGGTTCTATGTATGTTCTATATAACATAACATAGCATAACATAACAGGTGTATTTGTAAAGCGCACGATTACCCGAAGGTGTCCTGGCGCTGAATAACAGATGTTTAGTGTTGCCCAACTCAATGGTACTCATTTTATCAACCTCAAATGGATGAAAGGCTGAGTGGACCCGCCGAGATTTGAACCTGTGACCATGAGGTTGAACACAGCCCCCTGGAGTGGCTGCTTTAGTCCACTGAGCCACCACACCCAGCTTTAATATGTATTGTACTGCCTACATAATATTTCGGACAAGTGCATTGGAGTACATAAATAACATATTCACTTTTACAGTTATAAAAACGCGGACTCTTTCATGGTTAGTTTAAAAATGCAATGGTATTTCTTTTTTGTTCACTCCATGCTTACACGCCTTACATTTAAAACATTTATAAAACCCTGGATTAGCCCTCAACCAACTCGCTGTCTCATCCACTTCAGGGCTATTCTTCACCAATAGTTGTCTCTTCGACATTGCCCGTCTAAAGCTAATAGGGGTTTCATTAACCAGGTACCAATGCCTACTCATGCAGTCTCTCACTCTGACATGGTAGACATTGCACCCAGTTATCATCCTCACTTCCTGTGAGGTTCTTTTGTCTGCTCTCCTCCCTTTCTTAAATAGCATGTCCTTTCTAGGTATCTCATCTACCTTCCCCATAGCCTGTTCTAAAACCTTTTGGCTATACCCTCTTTCTCTGAATCTTTGTACTAATTCTGTTTGTGCTTGGTCTAAGGAATTTTTTTTCACTACAATTCCTTTTCATACAAAGTAATTCTGTGTAGGGAATACATTTGTTTTCGTTTTTGCGGATGGAAGCTACTTGAGTGGAGGTTAGAGTTTCCCGCATTCAATTTTCTAAAAGTGCGTGTATGCAGTGTGCCTTCTTTGATAAAAAAAACTCTAGATCTAAAAACATCACCTTGGATTCACTAATTGTGCTTGTAAAAGTTAGATTTAGTTCATTGGTATTCAAGGCTTCTACAAATGTAATGCAATGTAATGATGTCTTGTAAAGCGCTTGAATCACCCCACATCGGGTATCTCCATGCTGTAGACCGCTGGGGACCCCGTCCTGGCTTTCCCTGTGAGATGGTCCCTACTGGGTATCTCCAAGGTGAAACCAGTCATCCCCGGTGTATGTGGGGGGCCGTTGTGGAGATGAGGCAAGCTAATGCCCAGAGTTGCCGAGTGTGATCCCTGGTTAGAGTAGGCACCGAGGCGAGAATTATCGAGTCTGCTGACCCTGGTCCATGACCCTGCCGCGTCAGGAATTGAATCCTGGTCCCGGGCCGTCCTCTGCTTCCGGGTCTGCTGCCTCTAACGAGTGAGCCACACCACTCCACTTTCTCTCGCCTTCCCTGTTGACCCTCTCCATACAATGAATGCATCAGCGATAAATCGATACCAGACTTTTATATTTTCCTGCCATTCTGATTAGAAGTTGACCCTGAGCTCCTGCTCCTCCCACCAGCCCATGTATAGGTTTGCATAGCTGGGGCGAAGCAGGTGCCCATGGCCGTTCCTCGTAATTGCCTGTAGGTGTCGTTTCCATACAAGAAAAAGTTGATAACCAAACAAAGTTCTGCCATTTTTGCCAACATCTCTGTGTGTTGATAAATTCTGATCGGCCAAGAACCCGTAACATTTCTGAGTGCTTTGAGGCCATCCTGGTGAGCAATACTCGTTTCTAATGAGGCCACATCAAGTGTTATCAGGATGTTGGTCTCTTCCCAGTGGATTTTATGAAGGTTTCTTAAAAAATCCCCTGTGTACTATATATAGGATGGTAATTCCTTTACCAGGTCTTGCAAAAAATAGTCTATATATCTCAAGGTTGTTTCAAAGAGACTTCCATGCGTTGAGATTATAGGTCTACCTGGGGGGGGATACTTTCTCCTTATGTATCTTCAGGCTAAGGTATAGCACGGGTGTGACAGAATTGTCGACTTTGAGATATTTGTATGCTCCTTCTGTCACAAGACCCATCCCTCTCCATCTTGACAGTTCCTTGTGATAATTATTCTTTACCTCAATAAGGTTGCCACATATCCTCTGTGCAGATGACCGGGTGTTGTTCAGCAATACGCAAATAGGTTTTTCAAAAACAAGTATGATGGTGTGCAATGGTCCCGTCAAGACAAATCGAAAATGGGTTATTAACGGAAACAAAATTGAGGTGGTCAAACTCCACGTATACCTAGGAGTGATAATAGACGCAAAGTCCTCCTTTGTTTCTCAGAAGAAGGCGATTAGGATGAAAGCGCAGTCCCTTAATTACAGCTTCTCGTCACTGGCCAGATCTATGAAAGGTCACGATCGAAAGCCCATGGGATCAGTTCTGCAAGCCAAACTGTTGCCAACCCTTGCATATGGAATGGAGATTATGTTGGGCGATGATGATCTTTTGTTAGAAAAATTGATGATAAAAGCCTATAAACTAATTTTTAGGCTCCCCACGTCGGCTTCTCCGGTGCAAATCCGGCTAGAATTTCTGCTTACACAACTTACTCGCTAGGCCGGCTGCGTTTTTGTAAAGCTTTGTTATACCTTGCGAGCAGCAGCAGAAAACACTCTGGCAAATCTAGTCTGGACTGAAATTAACTTGCAAAGGGGCAACTGTGCTTACAAGACATTTTTAGAAAACAGCATTAAGACGCTTGATCTGGGTGACCTTTGGAATTCTAATATCTCTGGGCAAATCTTTAAGAAGCTTGTAAATAAATCTACAAAATTGCAAATTTGGATGGCAGATAAAGATACCCTGCCATAACCTTGCCACAGGTGGCTGGTTTTTAAATCGTATTCCACTTTAAGAGAATCAGCCTTGTTAGCTGACCTTACCACCGGAAGATCAAACAGTCGTTTTTGGCCCTAAGATTTGCAGAAATACCCACGCTATTCCTCATGCCAAAATGTCAAAGTGAAGACCAGTCCTGCCGTCTAAGCCACCAGGGCCCTGAATCTCTGCTTCCCATCGTCTGTGTTTGTCCTGCTTTGATGGTTCAATGAAGAGTTCTATTAAGGCGGAGTTTCTTGAACGGGGAATTAGGTCCTGCAGGCATGCACTGGTGGAGTTCATGAACCCAATCAACACCAAGCTGAACATTAGACTGACTCAATTATTGATCTGTTTTAAGAAAATGATCAGTTTATAGGATGCACGATGTGTAATCTGGAGGTGGTCCCTGAATGTAATTCTAAGTTGTAATAACTCAGAAACCTTTAATGTTAACCCAGCACGCACAGTAATTGTGAAGGACAGGCTGCTAGGGACTGAAACTAGTAGTTCCCTATCGCGTTAGACTCAGATAACTACTTTATACATTTCTGAATTCTTAATGATGTGAATATTTGTATATTTGTTTTTAATAGTGGGTATCACAGTCCATCTGGCACTGTATTCATACTTTTCTTAGTCCCGCTTATAGGCATTTTAATTATATATATTAATTTACTTAAGGGTCATTTTAGTTATCTGTGCAGAAAGCTTGCTTTTTTAGACATCCGGGTAACAAACAATTCCTATTTAGTCACTTTTTATCTAACATAGATTAGGTATCCAAACTAAAATTTCTAGGAAGGAAAGTTGAAGAAAGCAAAGGGTAGGTAGCGTGAAGAGTCAAGGTTGTACTAGCTGAATGGCATACCCGTTTTTCATCCATTTTACTTTTTATTTGTTATGTACTTTTTAACCATGTGATTTTGTTTATGGTTTTAATTGACTAATAGACTAAACTAAAATAGAAACCATTGTATTTCTCAAGGGGCCAAAGGACCAAATTACCCCCTTTGTATGATTGCCTTATGACTATATCTGTTCTTTCCTTTATCTTCTCCATGATCTTGTTGTACTCTCTTTCTTTTGCTGAGGTGTTGCTCCCATACTGTTTGTTCGATTCCATCGAAATGTCTTTCAAATCTTTAATGACTCTCTCTGAGAACAAATCAATAGCATCTTTGGATTGCAGTGGTACACACGTGGACTTCTTTTTTAGATTTGTTGTACTAGTTCCATATATGTCTATGCCCAACCTGTCCACAGTGTCCTTACTTGACACTTCCATATTGGGATCCTCAATTCCCATTTCCAAAGTTTCCAAATTCCTCATGAGATTCAAGTCATCTATTACCAAATTGATCTGGGTATCATCACCAATGTTAACTGGACTTGGGTTTTTACTCTGTTCACTCCTGTTACGAAAGTATTTTTTAAGTTTTAATTTCCGTATATATTTGTAGAAATCAATTTGGGTTTGGGCATAGTCAAAATTGGTCCGTTTACAATAGGCTAGACCTAAAGCTAATGTGGTGGTCTCTTCCTCACTGAGTACCATGTCCGTCAGATTAATCACAGTAACAGATGCTTTCTCTACCTGCTTTGTTTGTTCTCCATGGTTCTTGCACCTAATCACAGTTCCATGCCTTCTCCGTCGATTGGTTCTCTTCCGCCTCTTCTATATCCCCTTTCCTCTTCCCCTTCCCAATGGTCCCAATCATGTGTTGCAGTCTAAACCTAAAAAACGCATCTCTTCAACTATTGTTGTTGGTTTCCCTGCATATGCCAAGCCTCTGTTGCTCTATCCTCTACATCTGTATCCACTTCAGATCTATACTCCGAGCTTGTGTCTCCCAACCCTTTCTTCTATTTATCTAGTTGTTTGCCTACTGGTGCAGATCTGCATAACGTTTGGTGCCTCAATGTGTCGAAGCGTTTGGCAAATGTGTATATCTGGCCCCATTGGTAATCCAAATGGTTTCTGGTAAACTTAATTGCCTTTCTCTCCTTTATAAATTTCCCATATTTGTTCTATTTCAGCTCCAAGTCCTTTTAAAAAATTTCTATAGGGTCTGGCTTAGCTGCTGCATTCAAATCCTGCTGGACTTTTTTTTATGTCTTCCAGAATCTTTTCTCTGTCCCTTTTTGCATATTTTATCATATTGTTAGAGGCCCCTGCATTATTGTCCGCCCACTCTTGCAGCATTTCTGGGTCTAAGTTTTCAAAGGTAGGAGGCCGCATGGGACTCTCCCCACTTCAAGACACTTCTCTAGCAACCGAATTTCCTACCATTTGGAAAGTTCTGTGCGCCGGAGTTTCTCCAGTTTGTGAATGATTGAATGTGTGTCTTGTTGCGATGGCGTTACAGCTGTTATTAAATCTCTGCTGGTACCACTTGTACCAGGTCTTTCTTCATGCTGTTTCACCCACTCATCCATGACTTGTTAATGACTTACTATTAGATATTGTTGCCAAGTTGTTTGTCAAGATAAAGCTCTTAATGCCAGGCTTATATTAGTTGCCCAGCATAAGCCCTTTAATCGTATTGCCAAAATACTAGCAACTATACTGAAACGCGCACTTCAGAATGCATTCCACGTCCAAGGTGCCTCTCCCTTGTTACTCAGTGAGTCTGCCTCTCGCCTACACCACATAGATGCTCACCTGCTTCCTGGCGTCCTCCGACGTGCAGTTTGCGGCAGCACTTCTGTCTGGTTACTCGCAGTTGCAACAACCTTTCACAAATTCTCCAGGGGGGGACTCCACCTTGTGCGATGCACTTTTCCAATTAAGCGAAGTATTCGCAGAACTCAAAACCAAGGGAAAATTGGAAACGACGCACTCGGCAACAGGTGACTTAATCTCCTCCAACTCTTCCAGCTTGGACAGTCACCCACCAAGGAGATATATATATATATATATATATATATATATATATATATATATATATATATATATATATATATATATATAAATCTCTATCTATCTGTCTATCTATCTATCTATCTATCTATCTATCTATCTATCTATCTATCTATCTATCTATCTATCTATCTATCTATCTATCTGTCTATCACAGCACTCCTCCACAAGAAAGAGAAGAGGCCCGGGTGGGGAAACAAAGGAGGACTTTATACGTAGCACAGGTTATGGCGAATGCATTTCGGCGTCTTGCCTTCCTCAGCGCCTGGGGTGCTAACAAGATGCAGACATTCAACCTTCCTCCGAGGCTCCTCAAATGGGCAATCCTTCTTTTGTGGATGTTAAGGCGGCCGTGTCCGGTCGCGAGGAGCCCGCTGCTAACCCTGGGCAGATTCAGCGCTTTGAAGTGTCGAGCGCTGTGAGGTGACAGGTTGCGTTGCAGGATTGGATAAATAAAACAGCACAGTTACAACTGAAGTCATCTCCACCTACATAGGTTTTATGATGGATTACTACAGTGTCTGATGGCAGTACCCACTGGGGTTTAACAAAGCGGAACTACAGGCTCCAGCATGCCGAGCAGCACTCATTAAGGAGGCGGAGCCAGGTGTACTTATCAGGGCGTTCCAATTCAACATTTGCCAATTGCACTTCCTTAGCCCGTGAGCAAGAACTTTCCAGTTCGAAACGCGTTGGGTTTTAATTTGAAGAGAGACTTTGTTTGCTGTACTGCGCTGCTATACCCTGCATTAAATACATTCAACCTTCCTCCGAGGCTCCTCAAATGGGCAGTTCTTCTTTTGTGGATATATATATATATATATATATATATATATATATATATATATATATATATATATATATATATATATATATATATATATATATATATATATATATATATATATATATATATATATATATATTTATTTTTTTTTCCACTGAAGAAACCATAGGTTTCAGACATGTCATAATTAGGAATTAGCATTTAAAATACCTTAGGATTTCACAGATAAACCATAGGCTAACTATAACTAGCACCCGCAATCCACTGATGATGATGTCACATATTACATCGTTCATGACATGGTCAGTGACATCACTGATGACATCACTGATAACATCACCAATGACATAATCCAGTGAATGTGGTTTGGTTCGATATTTAAAGAAGTATTATATATATAGGAGTCTGCATTGAAGAATGAGTGGATGTATAAGTGTCTGGATGGAGGATTTAGTAGCACTGTGATAGACTGTGTAACTGATTAATTTAAAGTGTCTCAATAAATGTATGGGATAGTGATTAAACTATGTGAATATCTGTATCACTCTATCTCTTGTTGTGTAAACTACTACATAAGTTGGTTACTAGCATAGTGAAAGTCTATATTAGTTATTAATTAGTTAAGTGAGTATTTGTATGGGATAGTGAATGTGTGTGTGGTTGGGTGGGAGGTGTGTGATTGTCCAAAGATGTGTAAATAGTTGATTTAGTAGGTATATGAGGTTAAGACTGTATGTTGAAACAGTTGTTTGGGTGAGTGAATCTCTTTAAGGGTGTGGTAATGAGAAAATATATGTCTCAATGATACATGTCCAACACAGTAGAAATATAAAAGGCAGTATATGTGACAGTTATTTTATATAAATAACTATACATAAGACTCAGTGATTGTATGAGTGACTGTTTCGAAAACGGTATACTTGTAATAGTGATTTTATAAGACACTAAGTATGAGTAACTATCTATATGAATAAATAAAGTGGTGTTTGTATAGGTGTGTAGCTTAGTAAATGTAAGTATGATCGATTGTTTGCATAAGTGAGTAGGATGACTGCATAAGTGAATAGGATGTATGCTGGTGGGTAATGTTGGTGTAGGTGTTTAAGTATATTTAATAGTGTTCTATTGATCTTTGTTAGCATTTATGAGTGAATTTATAGGTAAGTGTTTAGATGTGTGTGTAGATGTAGGAATCACTGAGTGGGTTTTTAGAAACTTGTATTGGTGTGTCAATGCTTTCAAATATGGTACTCCATATTTTATAATGAGTGTTGAAAGGTTATACTGGTGTATGATGAGATGTCTCAGATTGACACATGGATGATGTCATCAGTGATGTCATCAGTGATGTCATCTGTGATGTCATTTGAGATGTCATCGGTGATGTCATCAGTGATGTCACTGACCATTTCATGAATGATGTAATATGTGACATCATCAGCAGTGGATTGTGGGCCCGCGAGTTGGAATTTCAATGGTTTTGTACGGGTGAAATGTCCAGCTAACTATAACTCCCCTGAAACCTATGTTTTTTTCTGTGAATTTCTAAGTTTTTTTAAATGCTAATTCCTAACTCTAACATGTCTGAAACCTATGGTTTTTTCAGTGAATTTCAAAGGTTTTTTAAATGCTAATTCCTAACTATAACATGTCTGAAAACTATGGGTTTTTCAGTGAATCTCAAAGGTTTTGTAAATGACAATTTTTAAATGTATTAATTGTTATATTTATTTTTTTGATACTGATATACTACATGTTTTTAAACCCATTTATTTTTAGATATTTTATTTTTTAAATTACATTATAATTACATTATACATTACATTACAAAATATAGTTTGTCAGAATCAATTACTTTACTTTAAATCTTTGCAAATAGGCAATAGACTTTTAAGTACAGTAGTACAGTTGTTGCAATGGGCAACATAATTTGAAACACAATGCAACATTGAGCTCAATGTGAATTTCTAGTTAAATGCAATTAGTTACTTTATGGATTACTTTTCTAACCACACTACTGGATCATAGATTCAGTCCTGGGACATCTTCTGTAAACATTTGAGTAAAAGCGTTTTGGTTACAGTAGTGATTTTTAAGGAATATTATTGTATTTTAAAAGTTGACAAAAATCACCAATGTTATCCTATGGGAGGAAATTCACTTAGCAGGTAAGTAGTGTTATCGTTACTTTTCTTACTCAGTGGTGGATCCTGGATCCAGCACTGGTGCATCTCCTGTAAATAGTTGAAAGAATGCGTTTAACTCATACAGGCGATTTTTAAGGAATATTTGTAGTTTGTGAAATTCGACAGAAACTTTTCTGGTGAAAACCAGACAATGGATTCCTATGCAAGGAAATACAAGTTACTGGTAAGTATGGCTAGAATTACTTTTCAGGGTCAGTCCTGGGCTAAAAGTTGCAGCACTGGGTTCCCCCCTGATAACAGGTGAGTACATCAGAATTCGTAGTTCGGCTGATTTTAGGTGAAGATTTTAAAGTTCCAAAACTCCACACACAGAAGAATTTCCAAGTGAAACCAATGAATGTTAGCCTATGGAAGGACATTCAAGTTACAGGTAAGTACGGTTAGAATTACTTTACAGGATCAGTACTGGGCTCAAAGATGCAGCACTGAGGTCTCTCCTGATAATGGATGAATTAATGAATACGCACTTATATAGCGTATGGCTACCCATAGGGCATCCCAGCGCATAATTTAACACCAATCATTCATCAGTGATCAAGCAAAAAGAAAAGTCTTTAACTGTTTCCTGAACCTAAGATGGTCAACTTCAAGGCCGATGGATTCTGGAAGCAGATTCCAAATCCTGGCCGCGTTATAGGAGAACAGCCGTCCTCCAGTCCAGGACCGTTTAACCTGCGGGACTAACAGCAGTTGTTTATTGATAGATCTCAAAGTCCTCTTGGTGTCATATAAATGCACCAGGGGCTGCAGCAAGGCTGGACCTTTACCTGAGATGCACTTATGGACAATGCACATTGCCTTGAATCTGACCCTTTCCGCAACAGGAAGCCAATGCAGTCGTCTAAGTGCCAACTAGCTGACTTAGGCCTAAGGATACCCATCAAGAGACGAGCTGCACAATTCTGTGCTATCTGAAGTTTACCGATAGTTCCCAGTGGTGCACCCAGGTAGACTACATTTGCGTAGTCCAACCGTGAAAAAACCAAGGATTGAACCACCAAGCGCCTGGCGTCAAAAGGCAAAAGAGGTGAGGTTAATGTTAGCCTATGGAAGGAAATTCAAATTACTGTAAGTATGGTTAGAATTAATTTTCAGGATCAGTAGTGGGCTGAAAGATGCAGCACTGAGGTCTCTCCTGATAACAGGTAAGTAAATCGGAAACATTTCCAAGTGAAATCAGTCAATGTTAGCCTATGGAAGGAAATTCAAGTTACTGTAAATACGATTAGAATTACTTTTCAGGATCAGTAGTGGGCTGAAAGCTGCAGCACTGATGTCTCTCCTGATAACAGGTGAGTAAATAGGAATTCGTAGCTCAGCTGATTTTTGAGGAATTTTTTAAAGTTCCAAAACTCCACACTTAGAAGAATTTCCAAGTGAAACCAGTCAATGTTAGCCTATGGAAGGAAATTCAAATTACTGTAAGTATGGTTAGAATTAATTTTCAGGATCAGTAGTGGGCTGAAAGATGCAGCACTGAGGTCTCTCCTGATAACAGGTAAGTAAATCGGAAACATTTCCAAGTGAAATCAGTCAATGTTAGCCTATGGAAGGAAATTCAAGTTACTGTAACTACAATTAGAATTACTTTTCAGGATCAGTAGTGGGCTGAAAGCTGCAGCACTGATGTCTCTCCTGATAACAGGTGAGTAAATCCGAATTTGTTGTTGGCTGATTTTTGAGGAATTTTTTAAAGTTCCAAAACTCCACACTTAGAAGAATTTCCAAGTGAAACCAGTCAATGTTAGCCTATGGAAGGAAATTCAAATTACTGTAAGTATGGTTAGAATTAATTTTCAGGATCAGTAGTGGGCTGAAAGATGCAGCACTGAGGTCTCTCCTGATAACAGGTGAGTAAATCGGAAACATTTCCAAGTGAAATCAGTCAATGTTAGCCTATGGAAGGAAATTCAAGTTACTGTAACTACGATTAGAATTACTTTTCCGGATCAGTAGTGGGCTGAAAGATGCAGCACTGATGTCTCTCCTGATAACAGGTGAGTAAATAGGAATTCGTAGTTCAGCTGATTTTTGAGGAATTTTTCAAAGTTCCAAAACTCCACACTTAAAAGAATTTCCAAGTGAAACCAGTCAATCTTAGCCTATGGAAGGAAATTCAAATTACTGTAAGTATGGTTAGAATTAATTTTCAGGATCAGTAGTGGGCTGAAAGATGCAGCACTGAGGTCTCTCCTGATAACAGGTGAGTAAATCGGAATTTGTAGTTCGGCTGATTTTAGAGGAATATTTGTAAGTTCCAAAACTCCACACTTAGAAGAATTGCCAAGTGAAACCAGTCAATGTTAGTCTATGGAAGGAAATTCAAGTTACTGGTAAGTACGGTTAGAATTACTTTCCAGAATCAGTACTGGGCTCAAAGATGCAGCACTGGGGTCTCTCCTGATAACAGGTGAGTAAATCAGACTTCGTAGTTCAGCTGATTTTAGAGGAATATTTATAAGTTCCAAAACTCCACACTTAGAAAAATTTCCAAGTGAAACCAGTCAATGCTAGCCTATGGAAGGAAATTCAAGTTACTGGTAAGTACAGTTAGAATTACTTTTCAGGATCCGTACGGGGCTTAAAAATGCAGCACTTGGGTCTCTCCTGATAACCGGTGAGTAAATCGGAATTCGTAGGAATATATAGGAGTACCTCTAGCACTACAAAGTTTAAGATTGCTTGCTATTCACAAAGGGATTTACGAGTAGTATCTTTAATAGTGCGTAGTCTCTGCACATAAAGAGACCTATGTTCTAATATGTGGAGTCTTTGCACATAAAGAGGCATGTTTTAATGTGCGGAGACCTTTGTGAATTAGGTCCAGAGTAATCATTATTCACTGACGGTGCGTCGCTCCCCCCAAAAACGGCCGAAAAGGAAAAATAAAACAACGCTCATTTTATTTCTCCTTTCCTACCTAGTCTTGGGAGTGAGGCATGGTAGTGACAGGCACTGAGGGGAGTAGTAGTGTACTTCCATCACTGCTCATGATGGTTCATCCACCGTCAAAGCTCTCTCCAACCCAGCAATGCAGCTGGGTTGGACAGAGCAGGCACAGACTCAGTCTATCCTGGAGCGCAAATTGAGGGCGCTCAGGCCAATCCTGGAGCTGCTCTCATGCACAAGAGCAGCTTCAGGATTGGCCGCAGGGCTTTCTGGGAGCCTGTGCCTACCTGAAGAGGAGCACGTCCACGACGCGGCTGGCTGAAGACAGGTTTTTTTCTTTTTATTCCCACTGCGACCCATAGTTCCCCTTCCTTCCCTATTGCCCACCCACCCCCTGCTTTTCCAGCATACCAGCCGCTTCTGTCATTAGTGCATATTTAGATTTGACCAATCACTAACTAAACCTCAATATATGTCTGTATGCATACCAGCCGCTCCTGTCATTAGTGCATATTTAGATTTGACCAATCACTAACTAAACCTCAATATATGTCTGTATGCACACAATCCCTCAGTAATTATCAGTGCATAATTATATTTGGATCAAAGCCAGCACAATGCTCCATCTTCTGCTCTGCCTCTGCTACGAGGATTGAAGGAACCAGTGCTTTTTTTGCAAAATAATGAGTGCCGGTGCCCTTCCATCAAACTAACGGTTATAGGAGGCTGACCCATTACCCACCTTATCTAGGTTGTTCTGTGGGCTGATCCAAAAATGGAATGCTAATTCAAGCAAGCAATAGCTGAAACGGGATGAACCAAAACCCCTCCTTATGCATCATTATTATTAATATATGTATTACGTTTATTACAAGAGATCTGACAAGACAGATAAAGATGTCATTTAGGATAGATCTAAAAATCGTTAACTGCAATGCATTAAAAAATGTGCATAAAAACAAACAGAAAAAGGCGCCTGATTAAAATATATACAACAATGATGTTCAAAACGGAAAGCTCACACCAACACAATGACAAATGCTGCACTGGAATGAATGCAATTCAACAATTGTAGACCTACAGCCTGATTCATGTACAATCCGTTTCGCGTGTCCCTAATAGCGAATCATAGCGACTCGCTATTGAGGACATGCAAAACGGCATTCATGTAGGAATTGCTAATAAAATGGCGATTCCTACATGTTCTTTATTTGCGAGTAGCAATTTGCTACTCGCAAATACTCCCCATTCATTCCTATGGGCCAAGAGGCCCATAGGAATGAATGGGGAGTATCCCTTATTTGCGAGTAGCAATTTGCTACTCGCAAATGAGATAGCGACTGAAAGGGTGCCAGGGGTGTCCAAAGGACGCCCTGTAGCACCCCTAAAATGCACATTTGGACAGATGTTGCGCACACACATGTCCAAAGGACATGTGTGTGTGCAACATGCAACTTAGAAAAATGCTTTTAAAAGCATTTTTCTGAGTTTCTGCTATTTACCGACAGGTCTGAACTCTCGGTAAATAGCGGCCCCAAAAGTGCTAAATCGCAATTTCAGGATGTGTCATGAATAGCATTTGAGGAATCTCTAATAGAGATTCCTTAAATGATATTCCTCGCATATTTGCGACTTCTTAAATAGCGATTTTTGCATTTGGTATCATGAATACCAAATGCAAAAATCGCACTCGCAAAGGGCCAGATTCTCAGATTCTGGCCCTTTTGCAAGCGCTATTGCCTACATGAATCAGGCTGCTAGTGTCTAAAGGCAGATGTGTTACCCAAATGTATAGTTGCACATACACAATAAAGAGGCTATGCGATATAGGCTAGTCACTAGATCCCAAGAGACCAAGGTACAAACTCACCAGAGAGATGACTACAGATTTGTACAAATCCTAAAAAATGGCAAGGCTTTAACTGCACAACAAGCACATCAATCAACACAGTACTAAGATCAGCACTTCCTATCCGGCTAGTACATGTGAATACTCATACCCTCACTTAAATAACATCATATAAGCAAAAATAAAATGTCTCAGAAATAGAGAGCGAACATGACGCAATGGAAGGGAACATCTGGAAACAGTGATTGTGGTATTTGGAGGTTGTGACATAAACACAAGCAGATTTGGCCGTGGTGGAGTAAAGAAAGCATTGTTGGGATGTACTTATTGATGAGAGGCCACTCTTCACCTGTGGGTGTGAAGCACTTGGTACGTACTGGTTGACTATTGTCAGGAATTTCCCGCTCCCTCAGTGATAATGACATCCGCGACTCCTCCGGACTTCAAATCCCAGAAAGCAAAGCGGGAGGAGCGTTATGCAACCCAGAGCAGTGGTTGCATAACGCAATTACAAGACGCCTATATAGGCGGTACTCGGCGAAAGGAACGGTGTCGGATATTCTGATATCCACACGGCCTTGCAACACGCAGTTCCAGAGTGCTCGCTCAGAGAAGACATCCTTGCCTAAGCTCCAGGACTAAGACGGAGGTGGGTCGAGGGAAACTCCCCGGACCGCTCTTTGTTGTTACGCCCCTTGTCTTCTGGGAGAGCAGCCAGGAGGATTCCTTGCGGCTTCGGACTCGGACGAGTCGAGAAGCCTTCCCTGGGGTATTCGCTGGTGTGAGCCGCTGCTCCCAGCCTGTCACACAGCTACTAGGACTCCAGCTGATACGCACACCAGGAGGTGTTTGCCGCGTACCGGCTGAGGAGTTTCAGAAAACGATCGAGCGGCTGCTCTCGTTTCCAACTTCTGTTTTGTTATTGGGACAACGGTGACGCATCACTCGGAGGTGAAGCCGCGTCCCGTTGTAGAGAGGAAGAGGTCGAGCGGCTGCTTCCTTCGGGTCGAGACCCCGGCTGGGTGTCTTCCTGACTCCTCTGTTGCCTAAGGTCGAGCGGCTGCTCCCTTCAGGTAGAGACCCCGGCTGGGTGTCTCCCTGCTGCATCGGTGAGAAACGGCTGTTTCCACGTTCCCCTTAAACACACCGGGTGGCACAGCCGGCTACTGTGTTTCGGTCCTCTGTTGGCATACGCTGGGACTGGCGTATTTGCAGAGGACGGTAATACGCAGACCGGCTGGCAGAGAACAGTAACTATTCACATTTCATTATATATTTGTATTGATATACAAATAAATCACCCAACCTTTGAGCAGTGTCGTGTCTTGTTTTGTTGTGTTTGTAGCGACCCCGAGACCCCCAGTTGTTACAAAATATCCGACCTTTTTACAAACCTAACAGTCTCCTGGTCGTTCACAAACATGGCAACACTGGATGACGTCTTGGCTGCATTGGCAGCAATGCAAACAGAACTCACGGCCTCAAGGCAGGAAACCGCAGATGTGCGGGCTAGGATGGATGCCATGCAACGAGACCCTTTAACGCCCAGTGTAGCAAGCGCGACACCAAGTCCTTCAGTGGTGGTGGAGATGCTGGTTGCTATACCCTTGGCTACCCCGGAGAGATATAACGGGGACCCCAACACAGTGCAAGTGTTCCTTACGCAGGTGGCCCTGCATCTGTCCTGTAAACCCAAGGCGTTTCCGACGAGCCAAGCCAGGGTGGCTTTTCTAATATCATACTTGGCTGGTAACGCTGCACAGTGGGCTGTACCATTAGTGAGCCGTGACGACCCCATTCTCTGTGACTGGGGGGCCTTTCGCGAGGAATTCCTCAAGGTATTCGATCGAAGGGCAGATTCGTACACCACGGACCGCGAGATGCTGGAATTAAAACAAGGTTCCAACGATTTGGTGCAATACCTCAATGCGTTTCGCAGGCTGGTGGCAGAAACCAAGTGGCCAATAGCGAAACAAACCGCGCTGTTTCACCAAGGGCTGTGTGACGAGCTGAAAGACGTGGTTGCTCAAATCGACCCACAACCCAAGACATGTGAGGGCCTTATCAACCTGGTGTTGAGACTGGATCACAGGCTGAGCGAAAAAAGAGGTGACACCAGAAGGAAAGGGAAGGCCCTTCCGTCCTATTCAACGGTGGGAAGTCCTGAAACCACAGCCACAACCAAGGGTGAACCCATGGACATTGGCGCCATTAGAGCGAGTCTCAAGGCAACGGAGAAAGAATCCCGCCGTAAACAGGGGCTGTGCCTGTACTGCGGCAAAAAGGGTCACTATGTCCGGGAAGGCCCGGCGAAGCCGAAAACCACCCGGTACAGGAGCAACCGGTCAGTAACAGCGGTGTTGGACGTCCCGGCGGAAAACTAGAGGACTCTCAGACCAAGGAAGGGACATCTAGGAGTCACGGTTACATCCCTTCACTGTCTAATTCGGTGTCAAAAGGACAAAGACACTTGTTCATCACGGTACATGTGGGAGTGCAAGACCAGTGGGTACCTGTGGTGGCCATGGTGGATTCGGGGGCAACGGGAATGTTCATGGACATCAATGAAGCGAATAGACTGGGTCTAGCGCTTCTTCCCAAAGCAGTTCTCGAAGACGTAAACGCCGTGGACGGACGGCGATTGGTGACCGGACCCATAGGACAGCACACAGGGGGCCTACTGATGAAGTACGGACGGAGCCATCTGGAAAAGATCGACTTCAACATTATCAGGGCGCCTCAATACGGGGTCATCTTGGGTCTCCCGTGGCTACAGAAGCATAACCCTTCAGTGGACTGGCCAACACATGCCATAGAGATGAAGTCCCCATTTTGCCGGTTGCACTGCGGGATGAGACAGGAACATCCCTTCATAGAACCGAGCGGAAGTCAGTCAATAGCCACGGCAGCGGAAAAAGATGTTGTGCTCCCCAGAGCCTATCACAGATACGAAGACGTGTTCAATGAAGTAAAGGCGGAGGTGCTCCCCCCACACCGCATATATGACTGTCAGATCGATCTGGTCCCAGGGGCCAACGTGCCTAGTGGCAGATTGTATGCCTTGACAGAACCGGAGAACGTGCATCTCAGAGGGTATCTAGACAAACTCCTGGGGCTAGGTTTCATCAGACCGTCGAAATCACCCGCCGCCTCGCCACTCTTCTTCATTCCGAAGGCTAACGGGGAGCTGAGAGCCTGTGTGGACTTTAGGGAGTTGAATGCCATCACCATAAAGAACCGCTACCTCTTACCACTCATAAGCGTTCTCCTGGAACAGGTCAAGAAGGCGAAGATTTATACCAAGTTGGATCTGAAAGGGGCTTACCATCTGGTGCGTATGAGGGACGGCGACGAGTGGAAAACCGCATTTAAGACCCGGTTTGGCCTCTTTGAGTACCTCGTCATGCCGTTCGGGTTGTGTAACGCACCGGCCGCCTTTCAGTATTTCCTGAATGAGGTGTTCCGGGAGGAGACGGACCGATACGTCGTGGTCTACATCGACGATATCCTCATTTATTCGGACAATGAGGATGAACATGTGAAACACGTCTCGGCGGTACTGCAGAAGCTGAGGGAGCACATGCTGTTTTGCAAACTCAGCAAATGTGATTTCCATGTCACATCGGTGGAGTTCCTGGGAGTGATGCTTAGTCCAGACGGACAGGAGATGGCAGAACGGAAGATCAAGGCGGTGAGAGAATGGCCAACCCCACAAGGAGTAAAGGATGTTCAATGCTTTTAATGGCTTCGCCAATTTCTTCAGGCGCTTCATCGACGGCTTCTCGGGGCTGGTGGCTCCGATCACACACCTGCTAAAGAAGTCAGCTGAGTTTGTGTGGTCCATTGAAGCACAAAGCGCCTTCGAAGCCCTGAAAAACGCCTTTGGCAAAGCACCGGTGTTAGCACACCCGGATCCGGCCCTTCCCTATGCGGTGGAAGCAGACGCATCAGACGTGGCTGTAGGGGCTATCTTGTCACAGCGCAATCCCGACACGGGTTTGCTTCATCCCGTGGCTTTTATGTCCCGCAAGCTCAACGATGCGGAACGCAACTATCATATCGCGGAAAAGGAGCTTCTCGCGATCAAGGATGCCTTCGCTGAGTGGAGACATTGGCTGATGGGGGCCAGGCATGTGGTGACAGTGTACACCGACCACCGGAACCTACAGTTCATGACGGCGGCCAGGCATCTTTCTCCTCGGCAGTTACGGTGGATGATATTCTTCGCTGGATTCAACTTCCGCATAAC
Source organism: Lissotriton vulgaris (assembly GCF_964263255.1). Classification (NCBI taxonomy): domain Eukaryota; kingdom Metazoa; phylum Chordata; class Amphibia; order Caudata; family Salamandridae; genus Lissotriton; species Lissotriton vulgaris. The sequence goes on along the minus strand of NC_141693.1, from coordinate 372,214,496 downwards.
ATATCGTCCGGGATCAGAAAACCGGAAGGCCGACGCGCTGTCAAGACAGTCGGCTGTCAAAGAACCCTTACCGGAGGCAGTGCATTCCATCATTCCCCCTCAGATGGTACTGGGGGTGATCCAACCAGACTCCTTCCTGAAAGGGATCCAGCGAGGGATCCGTTCGTTCGCTTGGAGGAGGTGGCTACAGAGCCACAAGGAGTGGCAGGTGAGGGGCGGTATACCTGTGAACGGCAGACGCCTGCTGGTACCCACGCCTCGGCTGAGAAAGCAGGCGTTTGAGTGGTGCCATGACTCCCCCTGTGCGGGTCATTTGGGGTGCGAGAAGACGGTGGCCAACCTGGGACGCCATTTCTGGTGGCCATCCATGAGAGCAGATGTCAAGTCGTGGGGACAGGCCTGCCCCACATGTGCAGCCATGAAGACGGATCACAGAAAGACCCAAGGGCTCCTTCGTCCCCTTCCTACCCTGCATCGACCATGGGAGAACATTTCGTTGGACTTCGTGGTGGGTTTGCCAAAGGATCAAGGAATGACGGCTATCTTAGTGGTCGTGGACTACTTGACTAAGATGGGGCACTTCATCGCATGCAAGAAGGTACCTACGGCAGGAGAGCTAGCAACGTTACTGTTAACCAACGTGGTAAGAGTCCATGGATTGCCAGATTTGATCGTGTCGGACAGGGGGTCGCAGTTCACGGCACAGTTCTGGAAGACTTGGTGCTCTGCATTGCACGTCCAGACCGCGATGTCCACCAGCTACCACCCCCAGACAGACGGCCAAACGGAACGCCTGAGCCAAACTCTAAAACAGTACCTGCGCTGTTTTGTGGAGCAGGGTAAGGAAGAATGGGTCGATCTGCTCTGGATCGCGGAGATAGCGTATACCAACGCCACTCACAGCTCGACTAAGTCATCCCCGTTCTACAGCAACTATGGACATCATCCGAGGTTCTTGCCCTTTGTCCATCCCCTAAGAGAAGACAAAATACCAGCCACAGCAGAACGGGTAGCACACATCAAGGACATCATGTTGCGCTCAAGGGCCTTCCTGATTGCAGCTAAACAGAGGTATAAGGCTACCGCGGACCGAAGACGGAGACCAGGACCGATATACCGGCCTGGGGACCACGTTTGGATATCTACTCGGAACATGAGGTTTCGGAAAAACAGCGTCTTCCATCCTAAATTCATGGGGCCGTACAGGATCACCAAATGTATGGGTCCTTTGAAAGTAAAGGTGTGCCTACCCCAGACATTGAGAATCCATCCAGTGTTCCATGTGTCGCTGCTCAAACCCGCAGCTACCTCCAAGACCCCTAAACCCAGTCCGATAGTGGTGGACTCGGAGGTGGAGTATGAGGTGGCAGGTATCCTTGCCTCCAAATGGCGGCGGGGAAAGCTGTGGTACTTGGTAGCCTGGAAAGGCTATGGACCTGAAGAACAGTCGTGGGAGCCGGCTGAAGGGGTGCACGCTCCGCGCCTGGTTTCATTGTTTCATCGTCGCTTCCCATCCAGCGCAGGCCCCGTGGGGAGATGCTGAGGGAAGGGGGATGTACTGTCAGGAATTTCCCGCTCGCTCAGTGATAATGACATCCACGACTCCTCCGGACTTCAAATCCCAGAAAGCAAAGCGGGAGGAGCGTTATGCAACCCAGAGCAGTGGTTGCATAACGCAATTACAAGACGCCTATACAGGCGGTACTCGGCGAAAGGAACGGTGTCGGATATTCTGATATCCACACGGCCTTGCAACACGCAGTTCCAGAGTGCTCGCTCAGAGAAGACATCCTTGCCTAAGCTCCAGGACAAAGACGGAGGTGGGTCGAGGGAAACTCCCCGGACCGCTCTTTGTTGTTACGCCCCTTGTCTTCTGGGAGAGCAGCCAGGAGGATTCCTTGCGGCTTCGGACTCGGACGAGTCGAGAAGCCTTCCCTGGGGTATTCGCTGGTGTGAGCCGCTGCTCCCAGCCTGTCACACAGCTACTAGGACTCCAGCTGATACGCACACCAGGAGGTGTTTGCCGCGTACCGGCTGAGGAGTTTCAGAAAACGATCGAGCGGCTGCTCTCGTTTCCAACTTCTGTTTTGTTATTGGGACAACGGTGACGCATCACTCGGAGGTGAAGCCGCGTCCCGTTGTAGAGAGGAAGAGGTTGAGCGGCTGCTCCCTTCGGGTCGAGACCCCGGCTGGGTGTCTCCCTGACTCCTCTGTTGCCTAAGGTCGAGCGGCTGCTCCCTTCAGGTAGAGACCCCGGCTGGGTGTCTCCCTGCTGCATCGGTGAGAAACGGCTGTTTCCACGTTCCCCTTAAACACACCGGGTGGCACAGCCGGCTACTGTGTTTCGGTCCTCTGTTGGCATACGCCGGGACCGGCGTAATTGCAGAGGACGGTAATACGCAGACCGGCTGGCAGAGAACAGTAACTATTCACATTTCATTATATATTTGTATTGATATACAAATAAATCACCCAACCTTTGAGCAGTGTCGTGTCTTGTTTTGTTGTGTTTGTAGCGACCCCGAGACCCCCAGTTGTTACAACTATGCAACAGAAGCAGGTAGAGAAAGGCCTTTTTCTGTATTATAATAACTGCCATGTATATTAGGACAGTCCACTTACCATTCCTGTTTTCAAATATGAAGTAAAACATTGCCATTGCAGCCAATTTCGGAACTCCGGCATGTCTCAATTTCCTGTTTGCTTACTTCCAGGCTAACCTTATCTTCTGCGCCCCTATTTTCTGTCCCCTTTTCTACTATCAACGTGCTATTTGATGTAAGTTACCTTTTCCAGATCAGCATCCTATTGTATAGTGCATATATCTTTTCTGGCAAGACAATTTGTTGAAAACAAACATTCATTCAATTATGTTTTTAAAGTACACGTATTTACATTTTACGGTACATCAATTTGGCTTGAACCACACCCTGTTTTGGTCAAGTACCATGACTTAGTCATCTATAAAAGCCACGTAGCCACTAGTCTTCATTGCCCAGTACAACACACCAAATGCTATAGTATTTAGGATGCGTTCAAGTAGTGCCTAAAAATACAGTGTTATACACCACAAAATTCCCCTCTGTGCTTCAATTTATACAATTAATGTCAATCAATAGAGATAGTGTCAAATGAATAGTAATCACTGAACCAAATCCTTCCCTCAAAATAACTGTATAACAAAAATTCATATATACAAATCAATTTATTACAATAAATTCATATTAAATCATGTAACGTATTCCAATAAAATATATTGTTAAAATCTCAGAGATGGATTTATCTTCTCAATGTATTTTTTAGCGTATGATTCAGAATCTCATCTGTCTTCACATATCAATACCAAATTTCACATCTATTATCTGTATATCAAACAACATGACCTTTTAAAATATTTCCAAACAAATATAAATAAAATATAAACAATGATTCACATTAAATTGAAATAAAACAGGTGTCGACGCAGCGTTTCAGCGATTTTATCTCTGCCTTCTTCGGGACTTGTAAATCATGTATTTCTTTATTATGTTAAAACCCTAATTAATCTGAAATAGTTTAAAACAAAAGGGGGGGAAAAGAAGGAGTGATTACTATTCATTTGACACTATCTCTATTTGATTGACATTATTTTTATTAATTAAAGCACAGAGGGGAATGTTGTTGTGTATAACTTTCTTACCCAGTCCTTTCTGGCCATACTGGGGTAACTCTCTTACTTTGTAAGGTAAAAATTTGTGCTGCAGCAATTCTGCGGAGGCACAGAACTGTGCTTGGGACCATAGAACCTTAGCAGGCAGAGACTGACCTGCCCTAGCACCTTAGTACCCATGAGCCAGGGGCAGACTAGATATAGTGTATCACTTGCCCTCCTACTCACTCACAGAGGAACAAGTGATTAGCCACCCCAGAACACAACACTCCTGACCCTCTCAGGAATTGCGGAGACAGGACACACCCTTTCACTCTCATACTCATACTTGTCCACTCTACGATCTGGCAGAGACACAAGAAACAATTAAAATATTTATTTTAACTATCATGCTCCCGTATGGAATATATGTGCCACAATAAGTAAGAATATACCTAACACAAATAAGGTCAGCATAGTAAGTAATCCATAATTCATTAAAGTAGCTGTCATGGTATTAGACTGGGCAAACTAACCACTCCCTCCCCTTCTACAGAAACAAGGGGCAGAGTTGCAAGGAAGTTCTGCAGCGGGCAAAGCAAGCCCTTTGGTTGCCCCACGCTGCGGCACTTCCAAAGCACCGAAATGCGACATATTTACAATAATATGTTGCATTCCTGTGCTCTACCCTGCACTTGCGCTCACACTGCAGCCATGAGCCTGCACAGGCACCCTTGCACCATGGTGCAAGGATGCCTGCTTCATGAGGAGATTGTTTTTTGTGCAGGAAGGGGCACCTTCCTGCACAAAAACAATCGCTACAGGCATTTTCCTCTTTCAATGCGTGCTGTAGAATGCAGCACGCTTTGAAAGAGGAAAAAACAAGGAGAAGTGAAAACATTTCTCCTCGTTGCACCTCGCTACATCGCCCCTGGGGAGGCGTAGCATTGACACGCATTTCTTGATTTACGATTCCTCGTAAATCTGGAAATGTGTCTCGTTTCATGGGTGTTGCGTGGGAACGCCCACAGCAACCACCCATGGAACGCCCCTTCCACGCAAAGTGCTGCGTGTGAAGGGGCCATATTTACAAGGAAAGGAAAACTCACACAGGGAGGCTTTTCCTCTCCTTGTAAATATGGAGAAGTGAAATGCGCCTCCAGTTAGTCACAAAAAGTAACGTACTGGTGGTGCAGGGGGCTCTTAAATCTGCCCCAAGGTGATGATATATCAAAAAACCTATTGGTGTTTGCAGCGGATCCCGTACCTTAGCATACACAGATAAAAGTTCCACATCTCAGGCATGGTCGCCATCTATAGTGTGTATATTGTCTCTCAAAGTGTGTATTTGCATGTCTGTGTATACCTGAATGACATTGAGTCTGTGTTCTGTCTAGTTGCTAGAGCCTGACCAGAACAGAATAACAAGGGTCATTGACCTTGTCTACGGTGTTCAGACTAAATCCCAGGAAAGAAAGTAGAGCTTGGCACAAAGCAAAATGTGTTTGTATAGTAACGTGCACAGCACAGTGAGCAGCCTGCAATGTTCTCATGCTAGCATAAGGGAAAACGACAATGAGCCTGCACAGAACATATAACACCCTCCTCTTGGTCCGGATGGTAGCACCACAGCGACAACGGAATTCAGGACACATGCAAAACCAAAGCGTTTGACTATCAATAAAGTAATTGTATCATAGATAAAGGGCATAGGAATAAAAAAATGTAGAAGAGGGAGAAAAAAAGGAGAAGAGAGAAAAAAAATATTTTTGCATCAGAGTAATCAATTAAAGCATGTCGCCAGATACCAAAATGTGGAATGCCAACTGAGAAGTCAGTGATTCCAATAAGATATCCAAACCTTCCGAGGTACAAATATCAGCCTTCCAGTTGAGCAGGGCAAAGGCACAGACATGCGCTTCAGTGCCAGCTGTCGATAAGAACATCATTGGGGAACCTGCATTGATTTTGATGAAACTGAGTTCCAGAAGATGCTATGCTTTTGCGTAGTGTCCAATGCCAGCCAGTGGCCATAACACCAGATTGTGAATGAGTCACATGCCCAAGGAACAGTCCAGGTAATGGTCCATTAAGTGACTCATTAACAGTCCAAAATTGAGGGCAGTTTGTTATGCCATAGCCAGGCAGACGTCCAGAGCCCATTGAAAGGGGCACCGGATGCAATGAAACACCGGTTGCACACAGGTGAAGTAAGCATAGTGGATGGGTAAACAAAACACGGCATCCAGAGAGTCTAGAGCCACCACTCTAAAGAGCTGTAGCAGCGCTCACAGTACAGCTGCAGAGATGCCTGCCATGGAAGGACCATAGAGGGAACACCCATTGTGGAATACTAAGAGCAGCACTATAACGTCCAAAATCAAGACAAGCAGCAACGGGAACCCACTGAATACACTGGAAAAAATTGAATGTATAAATGCTGGTACTCCTCCTAAAATATTTTGAAAAGATGTCACAAGGCCAGAGTGCACAAGTTTTAAAAAGTGTGCCAGGCCCATGATATCAGAGGCATTAAATATTGGATGTATCAGTTTACCAAAATGTATGGGGAGATTTGTGTTTAACAATGACTGTATTTCACTGGAAGTTCTCGTGACCTGCAATTCAAAGGTTTTGCGAGCTGAAGTGAGAGCCACTTCTTGTTCAAACAATAACTCTTTGAGTCTGCTTCGTGTATTGAAATCTGTTTTCAAAGTTGGAATGTAAGGCCATAATGAACTATCTACACTCCCATGTGGAGGGGGAAACATGACATTGTTGCAGCATGGACTACCTAGAAAACGGACATCACATATGATGTTCCTGCTCGCAAACCGCGACAGTCCTGATTGCAGGAACAGGAGTTCCTTTTAAAGAACAAGCCAAATTAGGGGGGGGACACATTACAGGCGCCATTCATTTTTACAAGTTGACAGACAAGGGAATGACCGGCACCAGAGTTGCATTCCTCCCCTGACAATGATACCTAGATGGCAGAGACCACGATTCATGTATGTAACTGCTGCCAAGAGGTACCTATGGGGAAGTGTTTCATGCAGGAAGTGAAATGAAAGGTCGAAATGGGCAATTGAATAACCCTGTGTTTTAACTAGACTGCTGAAGGTGTTTCCACTATAATAAAGGGAAGTTGTTCAAGTTTCAGGCATAGCTTGATGTTTGCAGGGCATTGTAGGTATGAAAACGTCATGGGACCCACACAAGGCACACCACCCTGGAATCCCCTGGTTGTCTGTGATTCACAGGTTGTATGGGTGAAATCATATCACGGCCCCAAATACCAGCGCTACCACAATTACTTATCTCTCAATGTAGTGCTTTAGGGTCTTTTTGTGGTGTGGTTTTGGAGCCCACCTACACAAGTTGGGTACTGTCTTTGTCTGGGGATAAGTGAGAACTCAGAGTGGTAGGAAATATAAGGTTTACCGGAGATTCCAGAACTTTCTGTCACAGAAATGTGAGCAAAATGTGTGCTTTTATTTACCAATTTTTGATGTTTGCAAAGGTTTCTGGGGAAAATTACCTCATGAGAGCTATGCAAGTCACCCCATCCTCGATTCTCCCAAGTGTCTAGTTTTAAAAAAGTGCAAGTTTAAGTTTGCTAGGTTTTTATAGGTGCCAGCTGTGCTAGGACCCAAAATCCATAGCAACCCACTTTGCAAAAAAAGGGTCCGTTTTGAGTGGAAAAATGTGATGTATCAATGTTGCGTTTTGAGCCGTTTCCTGCTGCGAGCACTAGGCCTACCCACACAAGTAAAGTACCATTTTTTCAGGAGATTTGGGAAAATGCTGGGTGGAAGGAAGTTTGTGGCTCACACAGATACCAGAACTTTCCATCAGAGAAATGTGTGGAAAATTAGTTTTTTTTGTCAAAGTTTGAGGTTTGTAATGGATTCTGGATAAAGAAACCTGGTGAGAGCCATGCAAATCACCTCATCACTGTATTGGCCCAGGTGTCTAATTTTAAACAATGTGCACATTTGCTAGGTGCCGGATGAGAAAGGGCCTAAAATCCACAGTTACCAACCTGTTCATAAAAGGGTCAGCTTCAATGGAAAAATGCGATTTTTCAATGTTATGTTTTAGGCGTTTCCAGTCTCTGGCACGAGGCCTACTAACACAAGTGAGGTACCATTTTTCTTGGAAGACATGTGAGAGCAAAGAATAGTAGAACATTTGTTATTACCAGTTGGATTTTGCTGCAATAGTGCCTACCAAATTTAAGCCAGTGTGTAAGAAAGAAGGCATTTTGAAAAATATCTTCTAAATCATATGCTAATACCAGTACCCACATATTAAAAGATGTACAAATAACCACTGCTCCTAAACTCCATATCTTGTGCCCATTTCAGAAATACATAGGTTCGCCTTATGAATTGGTCTGTACCAAGTACACAATGAAAAACCATTATTCGATGCAGCTCAATTGTTGACTCTGGGTACCAGGGTTGTTGGAGAACCTACAGACCCTATATATCCCCACAACCAACGAGAGGGATCTAGCAAATGTAATTGTATATTGATTTTGTAAATTACTGATTGTGACACATTGTCACAAATGGCAGTTTTTTCCTATTTATTTTGAAAATTTCATCATTTCAACAGTTAGTTTCTTTGGAAAAACTTTAAGAGATCTACACATATAATGTCGTGCTAAATTTGGAATTTTGTCTACTTTTCAAAAATCTATAGCATTTCTGGATCACCCTTGGGTTTTTCACTAGTTTCCACAACAAACCAGAAGCAGGGTGATAGCATGTAAAATAAGAAAAATGGGCTATGTCTTTGAAAAGTGCTAAAACTTGCCACTGTGTTCTTAATAGAATTGAAACTTTTCATCACTAAAGTTAGGAAAATTTTACATTCTATGTCAAGACCGGAGGTGAGGATTATACGAGTTTAAAGCTTACTAATGCTTATACTGGCCATCTTAGGTACGGTATTGAAGCAAAATGTCTTGAACGTGGATTCAGTCGACCAGTCAGCTGTATGCAAGATATCTTCCAACTTAGCCCCCAAAGAGAAGGCCCTGGAAACCATGGCACCCTTCACAGAGTGACGCCAAAAACTAACATATCAATCCCAGCCTCTCGCATGACATACCGTACCCATCTGGCAATAGTGGAGGAGGACACTGCCCTATATGATTTAAATAATTAAATGAGGAGTTGGTGTTCCCCCGCCAGATGGATGCCCTCTATGATGACTTCATAAGCCTTAAGACACGTAATTCGACACAATTTTAGTCTTTCATGAAATGCTGGATAAGTCACAATTCTGGCATTACACTTTGTTCATCTCGAAATGTGAAAAGTAACCCCTTCTGGGATAAATACCCTACCCGTAACGTCAAGGGCTTACAAATCCGACAACCGCTTACAGGACATCGAGCATAGTAAAATGGACAACTTTCCCGATAACTGTTTCCTCAAAAGATATTTGTTTTATGGCCATGAGAAGAAGAGACTGAGAACCTTATTTGCATCCTTCTAGTGTAGAATACCTGGGTCCCGGAGGTACTGACAATCTTATACCCCTCATCAATTTCCTAACTATAGGATGTTCTCCCACCGGTGAATTCTCCACCGGAAGATATCCTGCCGGGATGGTGGAGTGAATGTTGTTCACTGACCGATAAGCCAGCCCCTCCGAAACCAATGTCGATAAGAAGTTCTGAATATGGATGACCACAGATTCCACTGGATCTTGCCCCATCTGTAAACACCAACGCAGCCATCATCCCCAAGGGAAGCAATACCTCTTGGTTGTTCTGTCCACCAACACACTTGAGAGGAGATGTTCAACTTCTTCAGAAAGGCCCCTGACTGCCCATTGTCTCCTGTAATCCTCCATGTCATGAAGCTGACCGACACTTTCAGAATCATGTGGTGGGGATTCCCCCAGAAGTTTTATCATCAATGGAAACTAAACTTGAGATCCCTAAAAAGGCATGAGAACTACCAAAGGATGAGAACTGTGCAAAGGATAACTGCTGTTCAGGCAGTACGTACATTATAAGAGAACTCTGTATGGCAGCAGGATTTTTATGTTGTACAACAGTCCCACTGCTTATGCATACAGCCTTGAAGTGTATTCTCGAAAATGCTCCAGTATAAATGTTGCTGGTTGGCCTATCTCTTTAGGAACTAGCAAATGATTGTGCAGAATCTTGCTTACTCTTTCTTTCATAAAGGTTATAAACTGCTTGTAGAAGTTTTCTATACAGTACAGTTGTTCAGCAAACTGTACATTAGCACTGTGGTAAATGAGACAATTTGTAGCACCCAAAAAGGTTTCTTTCAGTGGCTTGTTTTAAAAAGGCTCCAAAACGTTCGGAGCAGTGCCTTGAGGTGTAACAAACTGCTAGCTATGGACTTTTGTGATAGGTGGGAAGCACCAGTGCTCACAACAATTCTTGTTGACAGCGCTTCTCTTGTCATGATTTTGGGTCAGTTGACAGAAGTGAGTAAGCCCAACTGTATACTTGATAAGAACCTGAGTGGAACCAATAAAACTGACAGTTTGATTAGCCATACAATGTGTATCATAAACTCTGCAACTGGTACAAGAAGTTGGTTAACCCCTTGATCCATTTGGCAGCATACAATGCATGTTGTGTATCATCAGACTATCGCTGAGAGTCTCAGCAACCCCCAACCTTGTCCAGGAGGGTGGAAGGGGTCGACCCTTATGGCGGATGATTGCCACCCAAAATAAGAAAAACACTGGCAAGCATGTTCTCTTTCATATCCATAAAAAGCACCCACATGAGATCAAGTCTGATTATCCACATTGCTATGTAATGGCTCAGTATGTGACTGTGGTCACAGTCATCTGTTCATTCATGAATATGACCGCAATGAAATAGTCTTAGCAAGGTATTGTGGCTCATGACTCTTGATTTATGCTAATCTCCATACCTTGGCCATTTGACTTTGAGGCTGACATTGCATAGCACCATAATCGAACACAGAAAACAAATTACTGTATCCTGACCTTAACGTATACTAGAGTAAACCTCAGACAATTAGGAAGCCTGAGGCACTTTCATCTACAACTGCTCCAGAGAAAAATATGCAAATACTTAATTTTTCTACAAAAGCAGTTGTTTCATTGGATTGTGTATTTTTCCACAGACCCTACAAATAGAGATTCAGAACCTGAAGGATCAAGTGCAAGAGATGCACAGGGACCTGACCAAACACCATTCCCTCATCAAGACTGACATCATGAGTGAGATCCTACAGAAGTCTCTCCAAGTGGATGTGCAGATAGCATCTGAATACTCCTCTGTGGAAATGATGCGAACAGCCTTTGAAGAGGTAGGGGGTATTCATATTCGCCCATGTAGATGTAGTATTCCAATGTTCAAAATGCCTTTTGAGCACAGAAATCCTGGAATGTGATGTTTCATTCCGCGAAGGTTAATGGGAGACCACCAAACAGGTAAAGCCGAAGACACAATGGAATCCATTGGGATGTATATCTTCTTGTGTCAGACAAATTATGCAGCCTTTGCATCATGATTAAAAACAATTTCCTTTATCAAAAAAGGCAAATAAAGTCATTAATTTTCACCACTATAACCCCCTAACACAGATTAACTATTTTAGACTTTGTGTAAAATGAATGACTTTATTTGCCTTTAATGTACATATATTACCTACTGGCGGTCGCAAGTAGGTAGTTATAGTTAGGACCTAGTTTCCATAGGAAAAGCATTTTCTGACTTGGTTATAACTTTAGCGTCCTTTGACTAACCTGCATGAAATTTTGCTCAAAAAGTGTCACTGTGGGTACTATTGATTGGAAACATTTGGAGGTGATACGTGTAGTGGGGAGTGAAAATTTGGGGTGCAAAATAGTGTTGCATTTGTAATGTTAATTCCCATTGGAACCTTTAGCCAGAGCTACAGCCCGAACTGCAGAACGGAATTACACCAAAATTGGCAGGGAGATATATGTTGGGTCAAGGAAGTGCCTTTTGCCTATTTGGTGTAAATATGTTCAGCAGTTTTTGAGAAATGTAAGTTTAAAATTATAGTGATATCGCTGGCTACGGAGTCTTCACAATCAAAAGCTGCCAACACTTCAATCAGGAAGTGTTGGCAGCCATCTTGGGACTGGACTTGAGGGATTGGACTCACTATGATGACCTCTGTACAGGGCAAAGGCTGTCTGTCATAGCTGCTTACACACATACTGGGGCGAGGAAGTGATGAGTGTGTGGCCTCTCTGTAAAGACCTCTGTACATTGGGAAGACTGGGTGTAGTAGGAGCTTGCCCTCGCAATGGAGTTGGGGTGTGGTGAAGCAGTGACCTCTACGGGGTTTGGATGTGGTGAGAAACTAGACTCACAGTGAAGACCTCTGTATGAGTAAATGCTGTGCGCAGTGGCCTCTTGCCCAAAGAATGGGGTTTGGGTCTAGTGAGGGACTGGGTTCTGCATGAAGTTCTCTGCACAGAGTGAAGGGAGTGTGCAGTAGAGGCTTGTCCACAGAATGGGGCTATATTTTTGTGAGGAACTAGCCTCCCTGTGAAAAACTCTGAACAGTTTAAAGTCTGTAAATAGTAGTGGCTTGCCCATGTAATGGGACTTGGTTGTGGTGTGAAACAGGGCTCTGTAAAGTGTGAAGGCTGCGTGTAGTATTGACTTGTCCACATAATGGGGCTTGGTTGTGGTGAGCAACTGAGGTATACATGAAGAGCTCTGTACAAGACAAAGGCTGGGCATAGTACAGCCTTGCAAACATAATGGAGCTTGAGTCCGGTAAGACATTGGACTCTACATCAAAATCTCTGGACAGGGTGAATGCTGTGTGTAGTAGGGGCATTTCTGCATAATGGAGTTTTGGCATGGTGAGGGACTAGACTCTGAATGAAGATCTCTGTATAGGTTGAAGTCTGTGTGTAGTAGGGGTTTGCCTACGTAATGGGGCCTGGGTGTGTTGAGGGTCTGGTTGTTCGTGAAGAGCTCTGTACTGGGTGAAGACTGTGCTTAGTAAAGGCTTGCCCACATAATGGGGCTTTGGTGTGGTAATAGACTTGTCCGTGCTTGGAAATCTCTGTTCATGGTGAAGGCTATATGTACTTGCCCACATAATGGGCTTTTAGTGTGGTGAGGGCTAGGATCTGCGTGAATAACTCTGTACAATGTGAAGGCTGTGTCTAGCAGGGGCTTGCATACGGAATGGATATTGAGTGTGTTTGACCTTCTTAGCCATTGGTTTAAAAAAAAAAAAAATGTTTCCCAAAGGCCAACTCCCTGTGAGTATCCAACTGTCCACAAACACTACCACACATTCTTCCTTTTTCTGTATATTGTATTTTGTCCAGTGAGAGCACATGGGTGGCTGTGCAGGGTTTGGTGGGACTCTTGCAGGAGTTATCCAAATCTGCCCGATGGGCCAAATGTTTTTAAAATTTACTTTAGCCCCAGCAGGGGTTCTCTGGGACCACCCATAAGGCCAGAAGTCAGTGTACCCCTGCCCTTGCCCCAACCACTCTAATTATTGTATTGAGTTTCCGGTCAAGACCCAGATATCTCCAGTTTTTAAACCTTACTTTCTCAAAAACAACTAAACAGATTTTCACCAAATCACAAAAGCACGCTCTCTGGGTAAAGATTGTTCCATTCTACCAAATTTGGGGTAATTTTGTCAGCCCGTTTTCTTTGTATCATAGTCAAATATGCTGTTGGAAATTGCACGGAGAGAAGCATTTTGAATGCCCTCTTTTTTTTGGAACCCCTTTGACAGATCACCCTTAAATGTTCCAGAAAAGAGGTTAGGTGGACATATTTTATTTTGGAAAGTTTGAGGAATATTTGTCTAATGGAGCTAAAGTTATTAGCGAAAAAACACTCTTGATATGGAAGATCCGACCTAAGGAACTGCACCTTATATTGCTAAATTTAAGGAAATTACTATAAAGTTATAAACTCGCATTCATCACAAAGTAATGCCCCTGCCAAGTAATACAAATAAAATAAAAAATGTAAACCACATTAATGTACCTCATTACAAATATTGTCAGGTATGACACCCAGGTACCACTCACAGAAGTGGGGCCCAGTATCCTCTGTGAGTCAGAACAAGGGATGACATAAAACAAGAAATGCAAACTAGTAAGGAAAGAATGAAAAATGGGCAGGCATTCTATAATGCAATTTGGCTGCCTGTTAAATTGCATTATGCATAATTTACCCTGTTTTTTTAGTACAAAATGTGTCCTCACGTTCATTGTGTGTAGAAGGTACCAGATTCAGCATTTCTTGTAACTATGTATAATTTTGTATAATTTTATAGGTAGTTTGCATATTTTCTGTAAAGGAAATTTTGTATATTTTGCTCTGGGACTATGCATGAGCTGCATAGTTTTCATTATATTGTAAGAACTGTTTGGTGAATGAAGAAGCCAACTTGCAAAGAAAGCGGTTTCACTCAAATCTAATCTTTCAGCATTATAATCAAATACTTAATGAGTAATCTAGATAAATGTAAAAATGCAATATCATATTTAGCACTTGTTCTTTTTAAGGAAAACGTTCTTTGTATGCAAAAAGACGTTACAAAAAGGTTATACTCTTTTTAAAAATGCAACAATGCCTATAAGCATTTTACTATTTCTTTACTGTTATGCTGGGAGATCCTCTCGGGACACCGACAACAAGAAAACAAGACATGATCTTGTGGGAGTGCTTCTTGTTGTACAGTATTGAAGAAGCTTACAGCTGCTTGCCGATCATGTGCTGGGAGATCATTTTGAGAGGTAGACTTTGATGGTTAGTTTTCAATTGTCAGGCTCATGGACATTTGCATATTTAAAGTCCTTTGTATAAGTATAAAAGGGAAATATGTTCCTTCTGACAGGAAATTTTCAAAATGTCTTTTTGTCCTCATCTCACCGATAAGCAACTGCAATTCTTGTGGTGAACCGTCTTCCCGAACTGTGCACCCAACGGCTACTGCATTTGCTTGGGCCAAGCCAGCCCAGCCACCTTTGTTGGAGGCTTGGTGTAATCATTGGACCTAAAAGCACTGGAAGAAATTAAACCAGTCTCAAATCCGAACCCCTAGACACTAGAGCTTGCCAAATGTTCACACCACTCTCACTTACTCCTCCTTGGTCCAGACGGGCCATGGCGAACATGGCTTTAAACCAATCCTCAATACTTGGGGGCCGTGGTTCTTTCCACTTAGTACAAATCTCTATCCAAGCCAACAATACCAGGTATAACAGTAAGCCTCTGTGTATCAGCTGTAGATTCTTCCCTGACACACCGTCCTCACCGAAAAATATCAGGGAAGCATGGACCTCGATTTTGACTTAAAAGATGCCCCAGATAGCCACCCCCACTCCCTTCCAATAGGCTCTAAGATCAGGACATTCATAAAAGATGTGGAAATAATTGGCATTCGGAAAGTTGCAGCTTGGGCATTTAGGGGAGGATAGTGGTGCAAACTTAGCAATTTTTGCGGGTGTGTAGTAGAGTCTATTAATAGCAAAAAATATATACTTGTTTAAACTGGCAGGTTTGACAAATTTATTAAGAAGCTTCAATGAGGGTTTGTAAAGGTCTTCAATGTTAAGCTCGAAGGGGGATTGATTCCAAACTACATACTGCAGAGGGTAATCCAAATCTTCAAAATCCAAGAACTTCCTATACCAGATATAAACTTCTTTTCTTTTGATATGTACTATTTGCAGGAACTGCTCCACCTCCCAATTGCCTCTTATATCCCCTTTTTCTGCTGTATACCAGAAGGTTAGTTGCAGGTATTTGAATCTGGAGAAACAACTTCCAACTTTTGCTCTTAAAACCTCCCAGGGGTGAGGTCCTTCTGAAGATAGAAGCTTTGACCAGGTGTTGATGCCTGCCCTTTTCATTGGGATTGCAAGGCTTTCTTTCAAAAAGAGCGGGGTCCCCAGGAGTCCCAAATCGTAGCAAAGTCTGAGTAATACCCAACCCCCCATCTACATCCAACCCGATACCAAGTGGCTAGGGCGGCCTTAAGAACTTTCAAACGCACCTGTTGGAGCCCCGAATTTATGCAAAAAGCCTTCCCCTTCACCACCACCCTCCGACTTAACCATTTCACCCAATAGCCTCCCCCAGGATGAGTCCCCCGGTTTTACCAATAGCATTCAAATATTCTTAAACTGGAAGGCCACAGAGTACCAACCGATATCTGGAAGAGCCAGCCCCCCCTTAATAAGCCTGCGTCTCAGCTTTTTCCACAACAATCTAGCCCCCTTGTTTCCCTAGATAAAACTTCCGATTTTACTTTGGATTTTACAAACTTCTTTACTAGGGAAAACAAGAGAGATCGCATTGAACAGGTAATGGGCGATTTTTCCATCTGGCAAATAGTCGGTCAATGTCTTTTATGGTCTTATTTAGGTTAATCTGAGGGATTTTATCTAGATCCTTAACAATAGTTATACCCAGATATTCAAACTCTTTACTCTCGGTTCCTTCCCAGTTATCAATATTCCAACACATTACCTCTGTTTTAGAGGTATTGGCTAGATATCCCGTAAGGGAACCAAATTCCTCCAACAGTGCTTCAACCCCTGGTATGACCAACCCAGGGTTATTGATATACAGCAACAAATCGTCGGCATACAGCGCCAACTTGCTACTATATTGCTGAGATTTGAAGTGGGAAATGAAATCATCAGATCTTATGCTACTAAATTGCTGAAATTTAAAGTGGGAAATGAAATCATCAGATCTTTTTGCATGTGCCAATGGCTCTATATAAATATCAAATAACAGAGGAGAGATGGGACAACCCTGTCTTGTTCCTCTTTGGATATTAAAACTGGAAGACAACATACCAATTAGCAGGATTTTAGCAGAATCTCCCTGATTAATCAAAGTCCGGATAAAAATAGGACTGAAGCCCATAAACCTAAGAACCTCCCAGAGGTATACCCAGCAGCCTTGGCCGTGTTGAGTGCAACTACGGCCAAAGGGTCCAATCTCGCGGTGGCCAAGTCGATGTTTCCAATTAGATGATGGGAGGAACCCCTTTTGATCAACGTTTATCAATGATGGAGCCAATTTAACCAGTCTCCCTGCCAGAATACTCATAAATATCTTATAATCGGCATTCAGCAGGGAGATCGGTTGGTTTGAGTCAGCTTTTAGGGGATCTTTCCCTGATTTCAGGATAAGTACTATGGTTGCTTCTTTCCAAGACCTAGGTTGCAGTCCTACAGAGCTATACACTGAGTTAAATAAAATACCCAGTATTGGTACCAATTCGTCCAAAAGAAGTTTATAAACCTAACTGGGGAGCGCATCCGTGCCTGCTGCTTTATTATTTTTGCATTTATTTATTTGTTCGTTAATTTCTCTTTCAGTTATTTGGGCGTCTAAACTTTCGTGACTTTCATCAGTTAATGTCGGAAGAGACTTCTCACTTAACCAGGATTGGAGGAATTCGGTATTAGGTACTGTCTCCTCTATATAGCTCTGAGAATAAGGAAAGGAGGCAGGCTTGCATTTCCTCTAAGCTACTAGACTTCCCTCCGCTTTCATTTATTTTCAGTTCGTTAATATTATTTTTAGTGCGATCCGCTCTTGCTTTCTATGCTAATAGGGCACCTGCCTTCTCACCATACTCGAAATTTTGCATGTTTTTGGTCAACCATTGAGCCCTACACTTCTGATCTAATCTGCCCCTGTACTCCTGCTGGAGACATTCCAGGTCCCTCTGGACTTGTACCGAACTTTCAGGGCTCCCTTGATTTAACTGCACCCTGTCTGACTCTAGCTAAAGAATTTTCCCCTCAAGAGGCTGTAGCTCCCAGGCCTCAGCCCTGTTCTTTGAGCAGATAAGACTATGCAGCAAGCCCCTCAAGTTGGCCTTAAAAAGCATCCCAGACATAGTCCAAAAATGTGTGCCAATATTTATAGAGAAGTAATCTAAGGTTGGTGATTTATGAGCCCACGCAATCTCAAAATCAGCCAGCATAGATCTTTTAAACATTCATGTGGGTTGTAGATTGTGTTTCTTCCTCACTACAGAAATCAATACATGGGGCATGATCAGATAAGTGGCTACGGAAAACGGTAAAACGAATCGTATTATCCAAACTACACCTGTCCATTAACACATTTTCTATTCTAGGTGAATGACCGTACTTCTTGCTATAGAACATGTACCACTCTGTATTGCCCCTCTTATGCCTCCACACATCCACAAGCTCTAAGTCATGCAGCAAGTTCTTCATGGCACGACAAACTTGGGGTGCCCCTAATTTGTGGCTCTGGTTTGATCTATCTTTACGGGGATCAAGAAGAACATTAAAATCACCCCCAATAATTAGAGGCAAGGCTATTTCTACTAATTTAGATTGCAATTTACAAATATGAGTCTGTCGTCTGTATTAGGACCATAGAAAGAAGTGCATGCTAGCTCTATGCTAACAAAATCCAATACCGCCACTACCCACCTCCCAGATTGATCGATTTGGATGGATTTGATGGAACAACCTGCCCCCAGTTTAATCAATATAACCACACCCTTGCAGTGAACTGTCTGCTCAGAAGAGCAAAAATATTTTACCCAAGCATATTTAGGGAATATAGTACAACACTCTGCATAGCTCAAATGCATCTCTTGAATAAGACAAATTTGGGCAGGGGAGAGCTCTAAATTTTGCAACTTTTTGACTTTAGGTTCTGGTCATAAGGTGGGCCAAGACTGCAGACTTCTGGTACTCACTCTTGGGACACCAAGTAAAAGCCTGTTCAATGCAGGCTTATGCAGTTTACTTTTGGGACAACAATTAACCCCTTCACTGCGGCGGCTATTCCGCCGCAGTGCTAAGGGGTCGGGGCGGCAGCGCGGCGGCCGCATGCTGGTGACGGAACCGCTCCGTCACCAGCGTCGGTTGCACTGTCCTTATGACGGAGCTGTTCCGTCATGGCCCGCCCCGCTCAATGGAACGCTCAGCGCAGGCGCGGAATTCACGGCGCGCAGGCGCTCCGAGCGGGCCATGACGGAACCGCTCCGCATCAGCACAGCGCCACCGCAGCTGATGACGGAGCGGTTCCGTCATCAGCAGGCAAGGGGTTAACAGAGTTTGGTACTGCAGGACTGTACTGCTCAATCTCAGGCCAATTACCATTGGCAAAGTCAACAGGTCTAGCTTTCAGATATTAGCTGATACAAATAGCCCTTCTGCATGTCTGTAATGGCATGTGTTAGCACTTTAAAGGTAGACCTATTGGTTTTGTCAACACTTGTTTTTAATTGTGTTTTTTTAACTTAGAGCAGCTGCATAGCTTTCTTGCATGAACATCAAGGAAAACCCTTACAATACAGCAACCGCAAAGGGCCTTATGACGATGTCAGGCCAACTTAGGCCTGTCCGACACTGTTGCGGAAAGGAACCGCCCAACCTCAGGGCCGCGGTTCTGAACGAAGTATATTGATGCGACCGCCCAAGGTGTGGTCACAAACCTCTCTTTCTCAAAGGAAGCTTGTGCGGCTAGCGGGAAAGGCCTGCAGCACAATCTTCCCTTGAGAAATGGAGGATTTGAAACATACCTGCATTATGTGGCAGGCACCATGCAATGCCTGCCACACGGTGCAAGGATGTTGAGGGGGGCACCATAAGTGCCCCCTAGGCCCCATTGAGTAGGGCCAGGGGGGAAGGAGGCTCTGCTAGTGTCCCCAAAGTCAGTTCTCAACAGCCAAACCATGTAGGAAAGGCCAAGATGGATTGGTTGTCTGAAGCTGGCATCGTAATTCCGACGGCGGAGCTGAGCCTGGCTCTGCCGTCATTATAGGGATTACTATTCTACTCCTGTTCCGACGGGTTCACAGAGCCCGTCAGAAGAGGAGCGGAATCTCCCCGCTGGTTTAGTTCGGACTGCCGTCATCAAAATACGGCAGTCTGAGGGAAACCCAGGATGTTGGGCAGAGATAATCCGCAACTGCTGGTTGGAGGCTTTCCACCCAACATCCCAATCGGGCCCTAAATCTCTTTCCCAAAAGCCAGAAGCTGAAACACAGAAACCAGTGAACTTGTTCAGTAAAACTGCACAGTGCTGACTGTAACAAATATGGTGGATGATATGCACAGTCAATGTGAGTGGTTGAACTAAAACCAACCTTTGGCAGAGCAGCAACATTCGTTTGTAGACCTGATGGTGCAAATGGAAATTTATTTTCCTTTGTAACATCTGCTACGTAATCACCCTTGAATTTGTGACTAGGCTACTAGAGGTGCTGACATTGGATTTAAACGTTTGTGCTACACTTTCTGTTGTCACCTATCTCTAAATCAAACACCTCTACCTCAGTATTATCAGCATGCTGATGTGATGTCTGACCTTGTGTCTGAAGGATAACTGCCTGGGGTGTAACACATACATTAAACAGAAGGGGTGATAGCATGTTTGATCCTTATTCTCCTGCTAAATAATTCAGTGCTACTTAATTAATGATGATAATCTTCCATTTCTTTTGTATTTGACATCCATTTATTAGTGAAATGTTTTTGTTTCTAGATCTGGGAGGAAACATATCAAAGAGTGGCAAATGAACAGGAAATTTATGAAGGTATTGCCTTGTGCTAAGTTTTGTGCCATTAACATCTCTGCTTTACATAAATGTAGACATTTATTTCTGTATTGGTTGCTTATAACATTTTAGGCTTGTGTGATTTGATCAACAACATGCACAATCACATCATTGTTCTTTATGGATGTCTTTAATACTCAAATCCTTGAGTGTTGGGCATGGTGAGGACACCTGGCCAGAGACACCAGGTAGTGTGTGAGTCCCATTCCATGTTCCCATGCTACATTGTCTGCAATGCATGCAAACAATTGCGAGAAAGTGAATGCATTGCAGACATTTATTTAAAGAGCAACTATCTTTATTCTGCATCTGTACATAGGTGCAGATCATGCTTCTCGTGATATAGTTTGAAGTCATGGATAACCATAGTTTTCAGAACGTAACATTACCTATTGTGCAGATTTTTGGTTATGTTAATTCGCAGTTGTCCCAGGTATGAGAGTACTAACTCAAAGATTGTCCCTGGCCTGTGTCTAAAGCAGGATAATACCAGACGTGGAATTATATAGTTACATACATAGAAAGTTCTGATGCCTGGATTAATTATTGCCAATCTTTATTACACTGAATTCTTTATTTCATGTCCCAGTCCTAAGAGTGAGGGCGTTTCATCCTGAACACAGGTTCCTAAAAAGCTCTTACCTCCAACCCCTGCTAGGAAGCACGATAAGGGGAATTGTCTCCTTTACAACTTCCTGCATATACCAAGAAAACATGTATATTAATGTACTTCTCTCCAAGAGAGGGACAGGAGCAGGACTGCGACGAAGAATAGAGAAGTCAACATAATCAAGATTAATGGTAAGTACTCTGGGAGCTACTACTTTATCTCTCTCTTACTCGTCTCAGTCCTAAAGGGTCAGCAAACATCAAGCAAATTAAATGCATTAATGGAACACAGAACAACTGATTGAAGATGAACGGCAGAAAGTTTCATAATTAAAAAATCAATTAAAGAAATCTATACTACTATTATAAAGAGAGAACAGAAGCATTTTGGCAAGGTAAACTCGGGAACCACAGCGCCAATCCACACACCCAATACATTGTTGTAATCCTCAGGGTGTGTAGATGGACATAGGCTGCATAAAATTTTTAAAAAACTTAAATTAAAAAATTAAACTTTAAAAACAAAGTAGTCCCCTAAAAGTAGCGCCGGCCGCGACGTAGCGCTGGCCGCGACCTAGCGATGTCCGCAACGCGCGTGATGACGACAGGCGGGGAGGAGCGGTGACGAGCAGCGAGGAGTGGTGGTGAAGTCCGGAGCGCGGGGAAGAGCGGCGGCTCAGGGAAGGCAAAGGCAAAGGCGAGGCGGTAGGCGAGAGGCAGGAGGCGGGAGGCAGCCGGGAGGCGGGAGGCGGTCTGGGCAATGTCGGGGCAGGCAGGGTAAGGCAAAGGCAAAGGCGAGGTGGGAGTCAGGCGAGAGGCGGTCTGGGCAATGTCGGGGCGGGCGGGGGCCGGGGCGGGAGTGCACCCAAGCCTGAAATGTTGCCCCCAGCCCCCTTCTGCCCCGGGCAATGCTGCCGCAATCCGGAAAGGCTGCCCCCAGCCCACTTCTGCCCCAGGCAACGCTGGGGCGGGCTGCTAGTAGGTTTATATAGATACAGAAACTAGAACAGTGGAACCAAAAGGACCACCACGACCTATCACTTGCAGCTTTAAATGATTGACATAGGCATATGGAATGATGTATGCAAATAAATAGAAAAACGAAAACTGAGAAACCACTTTGAAGGAGACCAGATCATGGACAAACTATTTTAAGGAAAATCAAATTTAAGGAAATAGAAATAAGCCGAAAATTAAAGAAAACATTTTAAAGAAAAGATCATTTTAAGGAAACATTCAAAATCACATACACATACAGAAACTTAAGGGCAGTGAGGGTTGTTTGGTTCAGGGATAGGTGATGTTTTGGAAGGGGATTTTAAGATTCAGGGTTGTGAGTGTGTTTTAGAGATCAGACATTGATGGATTTTGGCGTGGTGAGGAGTTTTTAGTGTTCACAGTTGAGTGGAGTGTATGGGTGGTAAAGGGTTTTTAGGGTTCAGGGATGGGTGGCATATAGGGGTGCTGAGGTTTTTTAGGTTTTACGGATGGGCGGAGTTTAATACTGGTGAGTGTTTTTACGGATTAGTGGTGGTAGAGGTTTGGGATGGTGAAGGGTTTTTAGTGTTGGGAATAGGCAGAGTTTGGGGTTTTGTAGGGGTAATAAGAGTTCAGAAATAGTTAGAGTTTATATGTAGAAAGAGTTTAAAGATCAGGGAAGCTGGAGTTTAGGGGTGGTGAGGGGTTTTAGGAGTGGCGAGTTTCTTTTTAGGGTTCAAGGATGAGTGGAGTTTAGGGGTGGTGTAGGATTTTAAGTAATTAAGAGTTGGGTTTATGCATAGAAAGTGTTTTTTAGGCTTCAGTGATGGGTGGAATTTAGCAATGGACAGGGTGATTGAGGTTAAGAGATGGGTAGAGTTTAGGAGTGGAAAGGATTTCAACGGTTCGGGATTGATGGGAGATTAGTGCCAGAAATGGGTATAGTATATGCGTGGGGAGGATATTGAGGGGGCAGAGAATAATGGTATTTATGGGTAGTAAGGTATCAGTGAAGGTATCAGTGAATTAAAAGCATCCAAATTAATTGCCTGACAACGTATAAGATATAAAATCCAAAATAATGTCCCCCGATGTATAGGATTGAAATGAGTACCTTTAACAAAAATGTTTCTGAAAGTAAGACCTAGGTCTTCATTTATACCTATATTTATAAGTGTGCAGAAACCAGTTTCTCAAAAATGACTTTCTATGAATTGATTCCCATGAAATGGTAAATGTCATTCATCCTGAAAATTTCCATTAACCCTTTTAGGTGAAATGGTTTCTAAGTAATAGCATTTAATTAAATTGTTTTCTATAAAATCACATACATCCCCTATGGAAGCCCAAGTGAGTGTGTGGCAAACAACAATTAAAAAACCTCTCCAGCCAGAGTCCAAAAGGCTGTCTTTCCTCTTTTCAAATGACTATTCAGTGAGTCCGGCAAGAGACCTCAGATCACGCCAACGTTCTTCCAACGTTGCAAGAATGTAGAGTAGAGTTGTAAGGAAGATGTGCCCCTGGAGGGATGCAGTTAAAGATTATAATATCTTTAGGGATTATAAGTGACCTCTCTCCAGTGGCAGGATACCATCACATTTTAGGTTTGGGACGAGCACACTGAAACAAGAGATACAGTGGTAATTGGGCTGCAGGAAACAATGTGCACAGATGCTGAATCAGAAGGTGAGGAATTTCGGGGTGCTCTGCATAAGTTGTTTCAGGAATCAAGACAATGCTGGTTACTCTACCTTCTGTTCTTAATTAATTCTACCTGCAGGGTGCTGGTGAAAGTAATAGCTAATAGGTTAGCCCCAAGAATGGCGAGGCTGGTTTACTGGGATCACATGACTTTTCTACCGAGCAGTGGGTTTATGGCTTGTGAAGGAACACATGAATTGTCTTTCAACGTGAAATCTGAGGTGATGATATAAAAAATGTTGTTTTTTTTTACTTTTTATTTTTTATTTTATTTGGAGAGAGTATACAAGATAGATATAGTTGTTCATGGATACAAATAAAATGTTGTCTGATATCTGTTGTCAAAATTTCATACAGTTTCATATTTCATATATAGATACAACACCTGAAATCTGCAAACAGTCCATACAGACAATATAAAGCAAATAACACAATAAAAAAGATAATAGAAAGTTTAAGAGATGAGGGAACAGAAGAGTAATGCCCAATTCACTGACTTCTTCAATCTAGGCCAACCAATCTCTCCCTGCATTGTGCCTTGTAAGCCATAAATTCATTGGAGTCCAAATGTTCCTGCCTCTCCTGCTAGCACGCGGCCTTTACAATTATACAATGACCTTTCAAGATTATATATGGCCAAAAAGCAACCCAGCCAGGTGTGATACGTAGGTCGGTCAGCATCCTTCCATTGTGTTGCAATAAGTAGCCGAGCTACAGCGACTGTGATGAAAAGAAATGTATTCTGCTGTACATCATGTTGTTCCTTCTCATCACATCCTAATAGCATCAATGTAGGTGTTATTCAAACTATGACTCCCAGTGCAGCTAAAAAGAATGTCTCTCTTCCCTCTTTTAGAGGTCTTAGTCTCTCACACCCAAAAAACATATGCATTGTATCCGCCTGCCCTTGATCGAATCATGGACATTTGTCATCCTCTCTTTTACCCCAGCAAAAAAGCCTTGCAGGAGTAAAATAGAGATCAGAGATGCTATGATAATGTTGGCCTTTTAAATTGGCTGCGAGAAATGTTCCCTTACCTAATGCAACTGACTGGTAAAGATCAGTGTCAGGATTTCCCAATTTGGTGGCCCATTTGGTTTCTATTGCTTCCAGGTCATCAGGAAGTGTATCTATTAATATTTTATATATATGTTTAATTCTGATCTGGGAGTAAGACATAGCCTCCATTAGAGGAATTGTATTTGTGGAGATCTTTTCCCTACTTATTTGATTTAAAAAACTGATGATCTGCTTATTCTTAAAATAAGTATTTATTTATTTAGAGTTTTATAGAGTGCAAACTAAACCTGTTAGGGTATCAGAGCACATTACAGGATAGATAGGAAGTAAACAAAGGACTTTGGGGGGGAGGATACATTTAGGATAAAAACAGGGAGATAAATTGTACAAAGAGGCAGGCAGTTTCATTCCCAGGATACCTGTGTGTGGGGGGGGGGGGAGAAAAGAAAAAAAAGAACACAGGAGGAAACATTTAAAACAACAGTCCCAACCATTATTCCATATCTTCTCTGCAGATCTGGAAATGACAGCCTCTGATCAGTGGAAAAAAGATCCCCAATCTTAATAATACCCTTTTCCTCCCATTGTCTACCCAAATTATCATACATTGTTGTGGGAAATAAAGGAGATCGCCACAAAGGTGTGCATCTATTATTCTCCTGAATGCGCATAAGCCCTACCATTTTGCTCCAAATTTTCCAAATTGCTATTATCACTTTAAACCACTTCTTCTTGTAATAGCTAGCCTCCACTTGTCGAAGAAGTACTCCCTGCACTGCCTTTCCAATTGCCAGCTCCTATATGGAAGGGATACCCATGTTCACCTCTTGGTTCCTGGTAGTCATATATCCGTTTCCTAAAGAGGCTACAAATGTCATCTGTTGCAAGAACGTGGCAAAATAATAAAATCTAAGCTTAGGGGCTGACCAACCTCCGCTATCTTGTGGGTGTGTTACAAATAAATGTGGCGATGCCTTAAGTTTCTTGAAAGAACAAATAATTAGGAACAAAGATAATTGGTGGACATAAACTGACATCAGACAGTAATAACTATATCTAAACAATGTGCATGGTACAAAAATATATGTTTATTTTATTTTATTTTGTTCAGTTATGGTTTAAAAAGCAAACATTTTTGTCTCCTATGTATATGGGATAGACAATCTACATATATAGAATGCTGTACAGATTTGTTCATTTCAGTTTGCAGTACATTGCATTACAATTCATTGTACGGAGACTTTGTTTTGGATATTGATCCAACTAATCATTTCAATTTAAAAACATGGCTAAAGGTTACAGGTTACTACGCGCGTTTCGGCTGTGAGCCTTCATCAGGAAGCCATGAATATTCCAAATAAACCTATGCAAACAAAAAATACATAGAGATACATATCAGTGTCAGTGTATTGTCCTAATCATATACGTTCACAAAAACATAGTCTTTAAATTTTTACAGAGTTGTGGTTAAAAACAAGAGCAAAATTGCCCTGAAAATACACTAAACTACCCTACTATATACATATATATATATATACAACTTTGTGCGCATCCTGACTGACTATTTACATGAGCTGGGGTTTGTTACAGAGTCTAGGTGTTCCATGGAGGTAGGTAGATATACATCCTGTCCTGACAATTTTAGAATTGTATGGAATGGAGACTCGGAAAACCCAAATTAAACCGGGGGCCTGGGGCTGAGTAAAGGTAAGTGGTGGTGGTTGAAAAAAGAAATAAGAGGGGGTTTAAAAATACCTGAGGGACGAGTCATAAGATTGAAAGTACTCTTGTAAAGGATAATCCGTTGCTGTGTAATGTAGGCTACAGAGGGAGATAACAATGGATTCCAAGGGAAGCCAGTGATTAGGTTGGAATCCAAAACGTAAAAGAACAGAATGCTAAGATTGTTAGGAAACCCAAGTACCTTATTCTGTGAGATTCGGTGTTTCAGGAACCATAAGTGTTGATATGCCAAAAGCGATTGACTTGAATATAATTCTAGGGAAGGAGAGAGAAGTTTGTTCGAAAAGTGGAACACACCGGGGTATGTAGTCATTGTTATTTTGCTGAACGGGGGACAAGGAGTCTGGAAAAAACATGAAGGAATTGAGACCTGTTCACACGGTCCGCCGCGTTTTCCAATGTTGGGATCTGTTTGACTGGTGTTTGGGTCTACGTTTTAGATGAGGTTGCAATCTCTGTAGCAGGGTTATCTGCGGGCAGAGTGGATATGCGGGCAGACATTAGGAATGAAAATGGGAAAAATGGTCAAAAAAGAAATGCACCTGTGAATACAGGCATGGTAGCTGTACAAAGCAGGGTTGGAAATCTGAAGCGGATGAAAAAGGATGTAATACCTACTTGGGTGGTCCGCCGGGTGTTTCTATAAAGGGGTCTGTTGGTCGGGTGCTTCACTCTGCATTTTGGATTTCTGTGGCAGGATTATCTAGGGACCAGAAAAATATACGGGCAAAAATTAGGGGAGGAAAACCTGGTTAAGACGGCATGACGCTATGAAACTGGGGCTGGGGTCTGTCGGGATGAGGACGAGTAGATACCTGATTCAAGGGTCCCGCATACGTTCCAATGGTGGGGTCATCTGGCATCTCGGTGGACAATCCGGGTGAGGAGAAAGCACCAGGAAGTTGACGATGTTTTTATGGTGAAGTTGCTCGCGCAATCCGACCTATACGAGGGCCGGGTCACAGTTCTGGGTGTCCGAAAGTGAAAAGGGACAGAACGGAATTTACTGGGTGATTCCGTTTAAGGCGGCGGACATCTTGGAACAGGGTTATACTATGACGAAGCAGATGGTGAAGCTCCTATTAAAGATGTTTATATCTGGTTGGAAAGAATCGCACAGCCAAAAAAGAAGGTTTCACAGATCTGTGAAGGTGTCTTTACAGTATATGGCTGTTATTACAAATAAAATTTGGTAAAGGTAGAATATAATTAAAGGGCCAGGAGATTACCAGATTATGAAATTTTCAGAAACAGAAAGTTGGTGTATAAAATCGGGAAATATTAATTTTCAAAAATAGAGTAACTGTGGGAAATCGATACTATTGATGTGTCAATGATTTAGCTATGGTTGTATTTGAGGACCTGGTCCCAGGGTATTTCGTTATTCAGTCCTTTGGTGTAAGTATCCAAAGTGAAAATCCAGTACACTTCTCTACATTTTCGTACTTGTGTACTTTGTGTCCCTGATGACTTTCGTATTTTTTCCAAGATGAACCAACGTATATCATTGAGATTGTGTTTGGCCTCCATATAATGTTTGACTAGAGGGGCTTGCATTTTCCCCGTTCGGATAGCTGATCTGTGCTCGGACAAACGGGTTGACATCATGCGAGCGGTTTCACCTACATATCCCATACCACAAGGGCATAGCAATAGGTAAACCACATTTGTGGTTTCGCAGTTGGTCAAGGTTTGGGATAGTAGAGATCTATTGTTAAAGGTCCATTCTTTGGTCTCTATAGCAAAGTCACAGGCAGTGCACGTGAGGCATTTGAAATTGCCCACAACAGGGGTCATGCCAGTTAAAGATCTTTGTGTGGAGGCAATGTTTTTAGGTTCCATTCTCGACCATACAACCAGGTCTTTATGGTTCTTGTTTTTCCTATATGCAAAGACTGGTTTGGGAAGCTGGTTTTCTTTGGATTTAGTGGCATTCAGAATATGCCAGTTGGCTAAGACTATGTGTTGAAGTTTCGCATTCATAGTTGAATGTCTTGTCACAAAGACCATCCTGGAGTTTGGTTCTTTGATGCATGCTGTTAGTACATGTTGCCTATCAAAGAACCTGGCTCTTTTATAGGAGTCACGGACTAGTCGTTTAGGGTATCCTCGAGATATGAATTTGTCTTTCATCTCGGCTGCTCTTTTGTCAAAATCTGTAAATGAGGAACAGCTCCTTCGAACTCGAAGGAATTGACCAAAAGGGATACTTGATTTTTGGGTCTTCGGATGATAACTGGTATAATGTAAAAGTGTGTTGCGAGCTGTCGGATTCACATACAGGTCTACATTGAGGTGGTTATCTTTACTGATTATGTTGATATCCAAAAATTCTACCTGTGTTTGGCTTGATGTAGCAGTGAAGTGAATGTTCTCATCGCATAAGTTCAGCCAAGACACAAAGGTGGAGAGAGATGCTGTTTCTGAGGTCCAAATAAAGAAAACATCATCTATATAGCGAGACCAAAATGTAACGGACTCACTAAAAGGGGCAATGTCGTTATAGATGAACTTGAAGTCATATTCGGCCATATATATGTTGGCTACTGTTTATACATCCCGAATTAGGAACTATAGTCGGGGGTACCCCCTTTTTTCTTGCATACACGATGCCTTAAGTTTCTATCTCCAGATAAAGTTGCTAAAAATGGAGTCCAATTTCTTTAAAAGTAGGTCTTCCATTTCAAATGGGATATATCTGAACATTTATAGGATCTTAAGAAAAATTCCCATTTTAAGTACTTTGCATCTTCCTATAACTGACAGATGAAGTCTGTCCAAGTATCTTAGGTTTGTGCTCTGATCTTATTTATCATGGGTGACAGACTAATTTTCCAGATGGAGTCTACATTGCTAATGATCTTTATCCCAAGGTAAACTACTCCATCCTGCCTTCGGGAGTTTTAGAATTACATATGATCTGTGTTTTCCCTGTGATCTTTAGGTACCCTGATTTCCAGCCATATTCGCCAGCCAATTTTTGTATTTGAATTATTGCTGTATCTGGATCTGTGGTCACTACCGCGATATCGTCGGCATAGGCCATTATCTTGGTTTCAAAACCGTTACAGCAGACTGGTTTAACTATCTGATCTTGAAGGATATGTTGAATGAAAATATCAATATATAGGGCAAATAAAATGGGAGAACATGGGCAGCTCTGCCTTGTCCCCCAGGCGACATTGATACGGCTTGACACTTGTCCCATTATTTGTAGTCTTGCATACGGTCTAAAATACATTGCCTGTATAGCCATTATAAAACCTGGCCCAAACCCTTTCTGTGCCATAATAGCCCATAGATAATACCATGAGGCAAGCCCGTCTGCGCCCGTCCGCACCTGGACCGCGCCCAGTGCCAGGACCCCTGGTCCCCACCGATGCAAGTCGACCCGACAGACCTACGACGCCGCGGCCCTCAACGCACTCAATGCTGGCCGAAACCCCACCTACTGCCAAGCCGCCCCGAGACGCATTCACGGACCCTTCACGTGCACAACCTGCAAGTTCTCCTGCCTCCGAACCTGCACCACGCCCGCCAAGCCAAACTCCAGCAGTGACCTCAAGTGCATCCTGCTCAACACCCGCTCCGTCCACAGACACGCCGTGGAACTCTGGAACTCTGGAACCTCCTCGACACAAGATCACCAGACATCGCCTTCCTCACTGAAACATGGATGAACGCCTCCTCAGCCCCCGACATCGCCATCGCCATCCCGGATGGATACAAAATCATCAGGAGGGACCGCGTCAACCAGACCGGAGGAGGCATCGCCATCGTCCACAAGAACACCATCCGCATCACGACCAAGGCCGACGACACCCTCGCCACCGCCGAACACCTCCACTTCCAGATTCACACCGACCCAAAGATGACCCTAAGAGGCACCCTCATCTACCGACCCCCGAGACCACGCACGCAATTCAGCGAAGACATCATGGACTTCATCAGCACACACGCCCTCCCCTCCGCCGACAACATCCTCCTAGGGGACCTCAACTTCCACCTGGAGAACAACAAGGACCGCAACACCGCCACCCTGCTGGACAACCTCGCCAACCTCGGTCTCAAGCAACTGATCAACACCCCCACCCACTACGCCGGCTAATCATGGGCGAATTTTGCGAATCTGGCGTTCGCGAATTTGCGTATTTGCGAACTCGCAATCCGCAAAATCTGCGAACTTTCGCGAATTTGCTGATTTTTTTTGTGTTCGCAAGGGTTTCTGCCAGTTCGCGAGGGTTTTGTACCAGTTCGCAATTGCGAACTTACTTGTCGGCTCGCAACGGTCGCGACTTTGTTGTTTCTAGGTCTGGTTCATCATCACAGGTTCACAGCACCCTCTGTTTCACCACTGCCACCCTCTGATTCACCCATGCCACCCTCTGGTACATCACTGCCACCCTCTGATTCATCACTGTAGATTATGGGGGGGGAAAGCAAGCACACCTGCCCTGCTTCAACTGACATGAATTAATTTAGGGTTGATTAATTTGTCACCGAATTTAAACTTCCTGTCTGGCACCTGCTTCCTTATCTGTAATTTGCTTTCTGTTGCAGTGCAATTTTTTTTACCAGGACCTTTGTGGCCTACTTGTAGCTATTCTATGAGCCTGCTGTGAGGGTCAGAGCAGGGTCATAGAATAATTGCAAGTAGGCAACTGAACTCTGGAGGGGCCCCTCAGGAAGCACTACAGGGAATGGTTACTAATGATGAGTTTGAACGTTTGCACCTGCTGAGTGCTTTCAGTTTTGCAAAACTCGTTTTTCTGCAGAACAGCAAGTGTAATGCCCCAAACAAACGTAGGCAACTGAACTCTGGAGGGGCCGCTCAGGAAGCACTACAGGGAATGGTTACTAATGATGAGTGAACTTTTGCACCTGCTGAGTGCTTTCAGTTTTGCAAAACTCGTTTTTCTGCAGAACAGCAACTGTAATGCCCCAAACAAACTTACTTGTGAAAGTTGATTTCTAATCCAAAAGTGATCCAAAGAAAGTCAAAAAGGCCTCAAATCCAAAAAAGTGCAGGCAAATGTCAACCTGAGGAGTTATTCTGATAAAAATCATCATTTTCAGAAGGTTTATGCTGCTTGCTGGTGGATTTCTTGTGCAGAATTGCAAATTTTGTAATTTCGCGAGTGCGAGATTGTTGCTGCCCGCCGCATCTACATGTTCGCAATTGCGAACTCTCGCGATGAGTCTCCAAACTCCCGCGGGATCCCGCAGCAAGATCCAAAATGGCGCAGCACTCGCAAAATATTGAGAAAAACAACTCGGCAAACGCTGAATGACGGTAAGTGAACGCCGCACGCCGCAATATTGTATCACCAAGCAAAAAAATCTGCTGCGTGCGAATTTGCTTATTTTCGGTAAATTCGCGAGAGTTCGCGGATTGCGAATTTACCGAAAATCCGCAAAATCCGCGAGCGGAACGAATTTTCCGCCCATGCTTAACGCCGGCAACACGCTTGATCCCGTCTTCTCATCCAGCAAGCACATCAACTTCAGCCACTCCACCGGACTCCACTGGACCGACCACAGCTGCGTCCACTTCAGCTTCAGAAAAACCACAACCCACCACCACCCGCAACAGGTTTCTCACAGGAGCTGGAGCAAGATCACCACCGACCAGCTCACCACCTCCCTCAGCCAGAACCCACCTGCCAGCACATCGGACGCCAACGAAGCAGCCCGCAACTTCACGCAGTGGCTGACCGCCTCCGCCGATGACCTTGCACCATTGAAGAACCCTCCCAGCAGACCCAGAAGCAAGAAAGCCGCCTGGTTCACTGACGAACTCAAGGACTCTAAGAAGACCTGCCGCACCCTCGAGAAAGCCTGGCTCCTCGACCGGACCGCTGACAACATTACCGCCCTCAAACACGGCACCCGCAAGCACCACCAGCTCATCCGCACCACCAAGAGGAAATCACTGAAGGAGCGACTGGACAACAACGCCCACGACAGCAAGGAACTCTTCAGCATCGTCAAGGAGATCTCCAACCCCAGCACCGGCAACAACGACATCACCCCTTCACAAGATCTCTGTGACTCCCTCGCCTCATTCTTCCACCGCAAGATTGCCGACATCCACAACAGTTTCGGCGCACCATCCACGCACCCAACCACCGAACCAACGAACCCCACCGCGACCCTCCGCACCTGGATTACGGTGACCACCGAAGACACAGCCCGCACGATGAACACCATCCACTCCGGCTCTCCAACCGACCCCTGCCCCCACCACGTCTTCAACAAGGCCGACTCCACCATCGCACCGCAACTCCGGGACGTCATCAACACCTCCTTCAACACTGCAACCTTCCCGGAGAGCTGGAAGCATGCCGAGCTCAGCGCCCTACTGAAGAAACCAACAGCGGACCCCACCGACCTCAAAAACTTCCGCCCCATCTCGCTCCTTTCTTTTCCTGCCAAAGTCATCGAGAAGATCGTCAACAAACAGCTTGCCGCCTTCCTCGAGACGAACGGATCCCTCGACCCCTCGCAGTCCGGTTTCAGAGCCAACCACAGCACGAGATCGCCCTCATCGCAGCCACCGATGACATCCGAGCCCTGCTCGACAACGGGGAAACAGCGGCACTCATCCTCCTGGACCTCTCCGCAGCATTCGACACTGTCTGCCACCGCACCTTAGTCCAACGCCTCGGCAACACCGGCATCCAAGAGAAGGCACTGAAGTGGATCATCTCATTCCTCGCCGGAAGAACACATAGAGTCCGCCTCCCCCCGTTTCGATCCGAGGCCACCGAAGTCATCTGTGGCGTCCCGCAAGGATCATCACTCAGCCCCACCCTCTTCAACATCTACATGAGACCTCTAGCTGCCATCGCACGCCAACACAACCTCAACATCATCTCCTACGCCGACGACACCCAGCTGATCCTCTCCCCCACCAGAGACCCCGACACCCCCAGAACCAGCCTACACGAAGGGATGAAAGACGTCGCCAAGTGGATGAAGAACAGCCGCCTGAAACTGAACTCAGACAAGACGGAAGTCCTCATCCTGGGACCATCACCCTCCGCCTGGAACGACTCCTGGTGGCCCCCAGCCCTGGGCACCACCCCCAAGCCAACAGACCACGCACGCAACCTGGGCTTCATCCTGGACTCCTCCCTCTCGATGACCAGACAAGTCAACGCCGTATCCTCATCATGCTTTCACACCCTTCGCATGCTTCGCAAGATCTTCCGATGGATCCCGACCGAAGCCAGGAAGAAGGTCACCCAGGCCCTCGTCACCAGCCGACTGGACTATGGAAACACCCTCTACGCCGGAACCACAGCCAAGCTACAGAAAAGACTCCAACCCATCCAGAACGCCTCCGCCCGACTCATTCTGGACATCCCCGACGCAGCCACATCTCCGGCCACCTGAGGGACCTGCACTGGCTCCCCGTCAACAAGAGGATCATGTTCAGACTCCTCACCCATGCACACAAGTCTCTCCACGACCTGGGCCCCAAGTACCTCAACGACCGCCTGACCTTCTACACGCCCACCTGCCAGCTACGGTCTACCAGCCTCGCCCTCGCCACCGTACCACGCATCCGAAGAGCCACCGCCGGAGGCAGATCCTTCTCCTACCTGGCGGCCAAGACATGGAACTCCCTCCCCATCCACCTTCGGCTGACCCAGGACCACCTCACCTTCAGGAGACAACTCAAGACCTGGCTGTTCGAGCAGTAGCGGACCCCTTCCCCCAAGCGCCTTGAGACCCTTACGGGTGAGTAGCGCGCTATACAAATGCTGTGATTGATTGATTGATTGAATGAGACGTGGTCGAATGCCTTCTCAGCGTCCAGGGTGATCATTGCCATCTTCTCTCCTGTTACCTCAGTTATATCGAATAAGGCTATAGCACGTCTAATATGGTCTGTTGTGCCTCTTCCTGGTATAAACCTGTGTTGCCATGGTGGGACTAGATGAGCTATGATCCTCCCTAACCGAGACGCGAGAATTTTTTAGTAAAGTTTAGTATCCACATTCATGAGGGATATGGGCCGATAAGATGCGGGGTTGTCAGGAGGCTTCCCCTTTTATGTAAAAATCTGAATATATGCTCCTTGCCAGGATTCTGGGGGGACCCCACGGTATTGTACTCCGAGAAACAGGTCCAGAAGTAATGGAGCAATCTCCTCCTGAATGGCTTTATAGAATTGCAGAGGTATTCTGTCAGGGCCTGCTTCTTTTCCTGAGGCCATGGACTGTAGGGCTAGTAGGACCTAATCTATTGTTATCTCTCTTTCCATCTCCTGCCTCATTTCTTTACTTACCCTACGTTGATCCCCCATAACGGTTTCATTTTCGCTTGATAATATAGGGTCAAGATTATCCTGCCGGTATAAATCTTGATAAAGCTTCTCCAAAACCTTAATTATATTCTTTACGTCTGTAAGCGAACCGTCCTGCCCTTTAACTTCAGCAATGTTATTCCTAGCGATCCTCTGTTTAGTGCGCTAAGCCAACAGCTTGCCCACCGATTCCCTGTAGTCATAGCTCTCATTTTCATATGCCTGAAAGCCTGCCGCCCCTCTTACTATAATAACTATAAATCTCAGCTTTCACTACCGGTAATTTCTACCGTAATGATACCTACACAGCTTCCTGCTTTTGCCTAACGGCGAGGGTGTGCTCTTTTTCTGATATTCCCAGCCCTTCGATCAAACCATTAATTCCACCTTTCTCTCGTTTCCTGGCCTGACCTAAAAAACTGATTGTTTCCCCCTGCAACCCTGCCTTTAAACTATACCAGACCATGCATCGTGATGAACTATAACGATTCATCTCAAAATATTGTATCACCCGCTGTCTAATATACTTCACATACCGCTCATTAGTCAATAATATTCTATCAAATGTCCATTTGCTTTGAGCATAGTCCCCCCTTGAAGTGCTAGATCCATAATTAGTGGGTTATGATCGGATAGCAATTTTGGTAGTTTCTTTATTCCCACCGCCCTAAGCAGGGAGGAATAAGCCAGAAAATAGTCTAATCTAGCATACTTCTCATGAGGGCATGAGAAATATGTATATCCTGGGTCAGCAGGATGTTTTGCTGCCCATACATCCGTCAAGTCATGACTAGTCATTAAAGCGGATATAAGAAGGGGGACCCCTGGCAAGATGGGGGCAGGTAAACAGGGGAAATCAAAGGCACCTAAAGCAATAAATCTCTCTGCCCCGTACTGTCAAACAAGGCCCTAGAAAAGGATCCTTAAATTAATCCACTGTCAACGGAGCAGATCAAGGGCAAAGATACATGAGCACATCAAGTTTTGCAAAACATATAGAAATTTTATTTATTTTTAAACAAGCATTTCACCATTTAATGAATACAAAAAAATAATAGTCATAACACTCCATAATTTAGTAAGGCGAAAATTCATAAATCAAGTCCCACACTCCTGATTCATAAATCACAATTACACCATCATGCATTCCCAGGGTTCATCATAGTGACTCCCATATCACTCACACACTTTCACAGCTAAGGTATTATTAAAAATAGTGCATAACAGCCACAGGATGGTCAGACGACAGAATGAAAAAATCATCTGGAGGAAGGGGTAGATACAATCCAGCTGTCCCTGCACGAACAACGCCAACGCGCATTTCGGTGTATTGCTATAGCCGAGGCTACACCTTCATCAGAGAGGAGATGAACAATAGGAAGTGGGACAAAACACCTGCAGATGTAAACTAATGGGACACACTTTTCAGAATAGACACTAATACTCACAAGCAATGAGTTTTCTATAATAAGCACATCACACAAAAATGTCATTGATAGGCTCCGTAAAGACAACAATTTATCTATATATAACCATTAAACTGGAATAGACAAATAAAATATGAGAAAGTGCATAGGATCACCATTTATCCAAGAACAATGAGAAACATAATTAGAGACACATTTCACACAGGCCCACTCGCCCAGGTAGAAAGAAAGTTACAGAATTAGAAAAGGAAAAATATAAATACCCGTGCCAAAGAGCAAAGCAGGGAAACATGCAGCTTTCTTTCTACCTGGGCGAGTGGGCCTGTGTGAAATGTGTCTCTAATGATGTTTCTCATTATTCTTGGATAAATGGTGATCCTATGCACTTTGTCTTATTTTAGCTGTCTATTCCAGTTTATATTGGTTATATATAGATAAATTGTTGTCTTTACGGAGCCTATCAAGGAGTTTTTTTGTGTGATGTGCTTATTACACAAAACTCATTGCTTGTGAGTATTAGCGTCTATTCTGAAAAGTGTGTCCCATCTGTTTACATCTACAGGTGTTTTGTCCCACTTCCTATTGTTAATCTACGCCCTGATGAAGGTGTAGTCCCGGATGGGGCAACACACCGAAACGCTTGTGGCGTTGTTCATGCGGGGGCAGCTGTATTGTATCTACCCCTTCCCCCGATTATTTTTCATTCTGTCCTCTGACCATCCTGTGGCTGTCATGCACAATTTTTAATATTACCTGAGCTGTGAAAGTGTGTGAGTGATGTGTGAGTCATTATGATGAAATTTGGGAATGCATGATGAGGTGATTGTGATTTATGAATCAGGAGTGTGGGACTTGATTGATGGATTTCCCCCTTCTTAAATTATGGAGTGTTATGACTATTATCTTTTTGTATTTATAAAATGATGAAATGCTTGTTTAAAAATAAATAAAATTGTTATATGTTTTGCAAAACTTGATGTGATCATGTAGCTTTGCCCTTGATCTGCTCCGTTGACGGTAGATTAATTTAAGGATCCTATTCTAGGGCCTTGTTTGTCAGTACGGGGCAGGGAGTTTATTTGCTTTAGGTGCCATTAAAGCGGATAGAGCCTTATGAACATATGGCTATCTTCCCAGATATCTTTGTGCTCGGTCTCTTTTTGCCTCATAATTGATATTCATATCTCCACATATTAGTAGTTTATTCTGGCCATAATGCTAACTCAATTTCAAGGGGAAACAACCGTTACAACGCAACTATTACAACGCACACCGTTACAACGCACACCATTACAACGCAGGATCCTTTACAACGCATGCCTTTACAACGCATGATATTACATAGCAGATGCTATTACAACGCATGCCTTTACAACGTAAGTATATCATTTTATTTAACCTTTTTTTTAATTTCAAAAATATTAAAAATATTTTTAAAAAAATTAAAGTAATTTTATATATATAGTTTGGGTTTTGGGGTACAGGGGTATTTTTAGGGTTCAGGGTTGGGTTTGGGTTATGGGGTACAGGGGTATTTTTAGGGTTCAGGGTTGGGTTTGGGTTATGGGGTATAGGGGTATTTTTAAGTTTCAGGGTTGGGTTTGGGTTTTGGGGTACAGGGGTATTTTTAGGTTTCAGGGTTGGGTTTGGGTTTTGGGGTACAGGGGTATTTTTAGGGTTCAGGGTTGGGTTTGGGTTTTGGGGTACAGGGGCATTTTTAGGGTTCAGGACTGGGTTTGGGTTTTGGGGTACAGGGGTATTTTTAGGGTTCAGGGTTGGGTTTGGTTTTTTGGGTACAGGGGTATTTTTAGGGTTCAGGGTTGGGTTTGGGTTTTTGGGTACAGGGGTATTTTTAGGTTTCAGGGCTGGGTTTGGGTTATGGGGTACAGGGGTATTTTTAGGTTTCAGGGTTGGGTTTGGGTTTTGGGGTACAGGGGTTGTTTTAGGGTTCAGGGTTGGGTTTGGGTTTTGGGGTGCAAGGGTATTTTTAGGGTTCAGGGTTGGGTTTGGGTTTTGGGGTACAGGGGTATTTTTAGGGTTTAGGGTTGGGTTTGGGTTTTGGGGTACAGGGCTATTTTTAGGTTTCAGGGCTGGGTTTGGGTTATGGGGTACAGGGGTATTTTTAGGTTTCAGGGTTGGGTTTGGGTTTTGGGGTACAGGGGTATTTTTAGGTTTCAGGGTTGGGTTTGGGTTTTGGGGTACAGGGGTATTTTTAGGGTTCAGGGTTGGGTTTGGGTGTTGGGGTACAGGGGTATTTTTAGGGTTCAGGGTTGGGTTTGGGTTTTGGGGTACAGGGCTATTTTTAGGGTTCAGGGCTGGGTTTGGGTTTTGGGGTACAGGGGTATTTTTAGGTTTCTAGGCTGGGTTTGGGTTTTGGGGTACAGGGGTATTTTTAGGTTTCAGGGTTGGGTTTGGGTTTTGGGGTACAGGGGTATTTTTAGGTTTCAGGGTTGGGTTTGGGTTTTGGGGTACAGGGGTATTTTTAGGGTTCAGGGTTGGGTTTGGATTTTGGGGTACAGGGGTATTTTTTGGGTTTTGGCGAACTGGGGTATTTTTTAGGGTTCCGTTTTAAAATAAATAATTCAAATTAATTAAAAAAAATATTTTTAATAATTTTATTATTTATTAATAATAGTTCTTTATTAGTAATAGTTCAATATATATATATATATATATATATACAAAATAATTATAAAAAAATAATTTAATTTATAAAATTAATAAAATTTAAAATAATTTCATTTTTTGATAAAATAATATACTTACCTATACTTACGTTGTAATGGCATGCGTTGTAATAGCATCTGCTATGTAATGTCATGCGTTGTAATGGCATTCGTTGTAAATGCATCTGCGTTGTAAAAAATGCGTTGTAACGGTGTGCGTTGTAAAAGTTTGCGATGTAACGTCATACATCCAATTTCAAGATCATTAAAAAATTTTAGGATCGTCCTGATTCAATCCGTATATCGTGCAGACTGTCAATCCTACGGGAATCTGTACGATAGCCCATCTCCCCCATTTATCCTCCAAGACACGTTTAGCTGGGCCAATATATTCTTTACATGGATCACCACACCCCTAATAGTATAAGTTTGCGTAGAACATGCTACAAGGGTATATCCTTTAATAATTAGGGTGTCCCACTTCCCCCAAGGAATATGCGTTTCTTGTGACATATTATGTCAGCTTTCTGCATTCTGAAAGCCTCTGCAACCCTAATACATTTTGTTTTATCATTCAGGTCCCCTACCCTGATTGAGCAAATACTTATTTTACTCATTTACATAGTACGATTCACTCACCATTAATCGTTCTTGCTTCTTTCCCCCTCTTTCTTGATCGATTCCGCTCCTCGGATCACTGATTTGCATTCTCTCAAATTCTCTCCACTTTTCTGCTTCCCTTTCTTATCTTATCTTAACAAGAATTTGTACAGCGCACGTTCACCCGAGGGTTTCTTGGCGCTAACCAACATATTCAGAAAAACCACCTGACGAGGGGTCCTAGAAGGATTAGGCTACGGTCTGGACAAATAACCATGTTTTGAGTTTCTGCCTAAATTGTAAGAGAGTAGTACAGGAACGGATCTCTTGGGTGAGAAAGTTCCACAGTTTAGTGGCAAGTGTGGCAAACCTACTGCCTCCTTTCCGTTGGAATTTGTAGTGAGGGACAGTCAGGAGGATTTATTAGGCAGAGCGCAGGCTACGTGTAGGAATATATCTGGGGAGGAGTGCCTGAATAAACTTGGGGCTACGTGAATGGAGGGACTTAAAAGTTATACAGGCAGTTTTAAAAAGTATGCGGCTGTGTGATCGGTAACCAGTGCAGTTTCTCCTGTGCCAACCCCCTTAAAAACACTACTCCCCCCTTATTCCCTCCCACTTTGCCCCATTGCCCTCCCCCACCCTATCCCATGTTGAAAAGCATCAAGACTGAACTCAGTTCTGTAGTGACGGTTGCTGCTCCCTGATCAATATATCCAATTTCATGACAGCATTCAGCGGTAAATACTCCCGCCTGAACCATTGTGATGAAGGAAAAAGATAAAAGAGAGGGAACCCGAGATAGATAACAACCTAAAGAAAATTAACGGGTTACAGCTATCTCCCTACATGAGGTGAAACAATTAATTAACATTTCTTTCCCTTAAATTTTCATTGTTCATATTCTACCCCCTTATTGTGTTTGTCTGTCTAAGACTTCGAGCCCCATCCCTCAAGGTCCAGGTACTCCTTGGCCTTAACCTCTGCAGTAAAAAATTGAGGATGATCACTCTTAATTACTTTTAAGCAAGCAGGATATAACAAGAAGGCTTGCCCCCCCCCCCGATCTTGAAAAAGTTTTATCATCTGGCGTAAACGCCATTGTCGCTATACCAGGAAATGGCAGAAGTCTGGCTGAATGAAAAAAATAGTCACCCCCGTTTCACTTTGCTTCTGGCCTGGCCTTTTCATAAATAGACTGTCGCAAAAGAAAATTACCGAAATAAACCAAAATAGCACGTGGTTTCGCATCTGTCTGATCTCGCTGGTTGCTTATGGTTGAATGGAACCCGATGGGCCCTCTGCACTTCCAGTGCCCAATTCCATCCTTCCAAATCCAGGAATGCCTTGGCCAACATATCAACCATATATGGCCGAGCGTCTGACCCTTCCTTTCCCTCTGGAACTCCCAACACCCGCAGGTTTTTCGTCATTGCCGATTTCCTTGGTACTCCAGCTTCCATTGTATGTCAGTCAATTGTGATTCATGTGCCTTGGTGTTTGTTCGTGTGTCTGCCAACTTGTTCTCCAGAACCTCTGTTCTGGTTTCAGGGGTGGTTAAGCACTCGCCGATTATAGCACAAGAGTTTGTGACTTTTCTTACAGTCCCTTGAATCTTCTGCTTGGCTGGCTGTACTCGCCTACTATCCTGGTGGTTCTCTTCACGGTGGGAGAGTATGCATTGTAAAACAGTGTTTAGGGTTGGTGGTAATGAGGGGATGTGATATCCTCTTGGGGGGATGGTGTTGTAGTGCTGCTAAGTAGCTCAACCCCTAAATTATCCCATTTCAGATTGTTTTTATGTGGGTAAGAATGGCCTGCTCCTCTTACCACTTTACGCATTGTGGCAGTTGAGTCACTTTTGTCGATATCTGATGCCTCCTAGCTAGAGGCACCTAGTGAGCCTGAGCCTGACCCCAACCAATCCCCATCTGAGGGGGAAAGAAGCAGTCATTACCTTCTGTGTCTTGCTCACTATGATTTGAGGAGGCAGTCTGACTTTTGATCTGTGCATTTCCCTGTTGGAATGTAGAGGAGTTGTTTCCAAAGTCAATTCTTTCGATACTGCTTCTGCCATACCCCCTATCTGCTCCAATTGATGGCCCCCAGACCCAACTGCCAATATCCCACAGTCACCCCCTGACACTGTCTCCATAGAATCTGAGCAGGGAGCAGTTATCTCCTTGCTTATTGTTAGTTCAGTCTCAGGTCTTGGGTAGTCAATTACTGAATCATCCATGCTTGCCTTGTAACTGCCCCCTTGGCTCAGCTCACCTTCTCCTCCTGGTTGCTGTTTTACTGTGTGCTTTGCTCCTGGTGCCGCTCTCAGCAGTTCCAGGATGGAGGGCTCAATCGCATGTTGCTGGGGCAGAGCCCCGCCTATGCCCTTTCTCTCATTGTATTTTCAATCCGGGTTACAGAGCTCCCTGGGGGCTGTTTCTTTCCTCCTCCTTTTGCCTGGCTTCCTAGCTCCGCAGCTCCACGAGGGTCCAACGATGTCATGGACTTCGGAGAGGGAGCGGTAGCCAAACCGGACCGCGTCTTCCCCTTTGCACCTCCCCCGATGGGGATTTTTGGTGTCATCATTTACCGGGAATACGTCCTATGGCACCCCAGACGACTTTGGCAGCCTCCTCGCTGATCATGAGTGCTGTTCAAAAACATAGCAGTGCCTAGATGAGCTCCGCATGGCAGATGGCGGTTCCGCACCTAGAGGAACCGGGGCAGAACTGTAGGTAGGAATACGCGGCTTCCATTCAGTCTTTCCTTGTTGTATTTCGTTATTATTTCCTTCCCAGAGGTTTCCTCCAATTTTTTTGTATCTATCACTCTGTCATGCTGTAATCCAGTACTTTTATTTGCATCAGCGATCAGGGAGCTGCTGTGCGACCATCTCAAGCAGTCACCATCATGCTTCTCCTCCGCTCTATAAAATATTCCTATGGTGCTGTGTGACTTCCCATTAGTTACTCCTGATGGACCCGAGTTATGACTCAAGGTGTCTGAGATGTGTCACTCCATTGGTGACCCAATTACATTTGTTGTGAGGTTGCTTTAGATAACAGTTTAAACAAGCATTTACAATGCAACGGTTTCGCCTTTGGAGAAGTGACCTTACTTTATGTGCGTTATGTGCAGAATGCTCTTGGCTAAAAAAAACTAGGATTGGCAGAAACTTCATGCATGGGGCCATTTGGAAGATATACTTTTCTATACATGGCATCAGAAAGGTGAAATGGTGTAGGCTGCTAAAGGCTAATGCCCACATGCACCAAAGTCAATTGCATTAGCAAACGGTGCGAATCGCAATTTTCGGCCGTTTGCGAATGCAATTGACTAATTTGGAATGCATCATGCATTTCGCAATTTTAGGAATCGCAACCATGTTGCGATTTCTAAAATTGCGATTGCATTTAAGAAATCGCAATTTCAGATTTCTTAAATTCAATGCATGATCATTTTTTAATTGCGAATTCGTAATTTGAAATTCACAAAATGTGAATGCCTTCCTATTCATTCCTATGGGCCTTTTGGCCCATAGGAATCAATGGGAAGGGTAAACAGTCAGCTACACTGAAAAAGATAACCATTTTGTACCTAAAGAGCAGCCCTGACTAAAAGACTCTTGACCGGGGGACACCAGAATCAGCAGCCATGCCTTGCTGGGCCGCCATGTTGGGTGTAGCGCCCTCGACAGTCGCGGAGCGAGGATGCCATGGGCCCCGGTGCAAGCAATGAAAATTGACCCATTGGCTGTTGTTGGGTTAATGAAAACAGCAACTATGGAGGTCCAGTATCCCCCTCGGGGCTTTGTATCCCGGTGCCACTGCGCCTGCTGCACCAATGACAGCTGCTCTCCAGGCACCTCTCGGGTGTGACGAAGATTTTCTCTGTGCGGGGAAGACGGGGTGCACTTTGAGGAACAGCGCCCCAGAAGCAGGGTGTTATGTATGAGCTGGATAGATAGCTCAGCGGGTGAAAGGTCGTCCCATTAGGACTCAAGGGGCTGATGAGTGTGTGTGTGTGGGGCAGAAAACAAGCAGCAAAACGAATACGGGGAAGAGGGGTATAAAAAGAAAGGTCTGTGCATCTCGGGCAAGGAGCGCCAGCCACCCTCAGAATCAGCGCAGATGGCTCCAGAAAAGGAAAAGTAATGGACGTGCATGGCCAGGCTCGTGACTGCCGGCTGGTGGGAGGGAGTGGGGACGTGTGACGTGCTCGCCATCCATAGCGCTTGGAGTCGGCACGTTCAGCCTACTGCATCATATTTTCTTGTTTAAGCCTTACTAGCTACCTAAAACCATACACAACATACCAGGCTCCACAGACCCCTACCAAAATGAGCGCCTGGGTTAAGGAGCGCTAAGGTGCCAAACTAGTTACAGAAGGCGCTATACAAATGTTGATGCCATAACAAAGAACTGCCCTCGCTTTGCGCGAGCGCCCACATTCATTGCACGCATGTATTCTACCATGCTGTTTGAACACAAAGTACTGGGGCAAGGCCGGCTTTGGCATGGGCGAGCTGGGCCCAGGCCCAGGGCGCGAATCTTCAGAGAGGAGCACAGAGCTGCCTGCTTTGTCATTCCCTCTCACCACACACCACCAACACCACCCAGACAAAACCACTGTCATGGACCTGAGCTGTGAGTGATTCAGGCGAGTCACTGCTGTGATGTCATCAGACAGAAGCTGACCTGTAAATACAAAAGGGGCTCCCTACTGCTTCACTTTAGTCATCAACAGCAGGCAGGACCCCAACTTTCTTTGGGCCCAGGGATCTATGCCAGCACAGGAGGCAGTGGTTGCCAGGCGAGCGCTCTAAACCATGACTATTGCGTCAAGAAGCCCACATCAGCAAGGGCGCCAAAAGTCTTTCTGCCCAGGGCGCTACCCTATCAAGGGGTCTCAGTCCAGCAGCACAACGGATGGCACTCAACAAAAAAAGCTCCTGGCAGAGAGGATGCGAGAATGACTATAGACCAGCCAGTCACAGACTGAGTCAAACCCGTTGACATTGTGCACACCCGTCTGTATCCAGTTAGAGCCCCTCGCAACAGATATACTCCGGGGTCGACGGCAGTGCGTGTGACGTCAGACGGGTATACAGGCATGGCAGTGGAGGGGACCTCAGTTTACGCACTACCGAGT
The DNA here is from genome assembly GCF_964263255.1 of Lissotriton vulgaris. Classification (NCBI taxonomy): domain Eukaryota; kingdom Metazoa; phylum Chordata; class Amphibia; order Caudata; family Salamandridae; genus Lissotriton; species Lissotriton vulgaris. The sequence goes on along the minus strand of NC_141693.1, from coordinate 372,170,036 downwards.
TTAACGACTTGGGCTCAAATCACGGCGTCGGTGTTTCACCGAGGAACCGTGCGACCCTGGGCCTTCCCTCTGACTGTAAATATGTTTAAAATGTTCAAGTATCTTATTTCATAGTTTCCCACGCCAACACCTGACACTCATTTTGATGAAACATCAGGTCGGAAATGCTCTAGCTACAATAAATATAATTCTGTACAGGCGCTGCCGATGGTAGAAACATGGAGGGGCGAGTGGTCGTGGAACAGGATATCCGGATCCCTCGCTTCATCGAGGGCCTCATTAACAAAGGTAAAATTACACTTTGGTGTACATTTACGATTGTTTGCTATTCACAAAGGGGGTTATGAGCAGTGTCTATACGAGAGCCGAGGCCCGGCATATAAAAGTATAGGTATTTTTATGTGCGGAGACTAAAGTAAATCCCTTTTGAATACCACACAATGGTAAACTTATACAAAAGTGTAAGTTTACCTTTGAGAACCAGGCCTTCAGTGTGTGATCCTGGGCGAACTCCTTCGTCCTATAGTGGAATTCAGCAATAGAGGAGCTTCTCTGACAACCCCGTCTGACACAAATCACATCCACCCCCCAACCTTAGCCAAGACAAAAATCAAGAGTTTCCCCAGTAGGGGGCGGCATGCAGTGCGGTGAAACACCCCCGGTCCAACAGAGCGCAGTTTAAGCAGATCCTAATCCTGCATTTGGGTTTCTTTATAGGGTCGAACGTGGTAAGAGCAAAAGAAACCGAGAAGGCAGAAACCAACCCCACTCGCATCACCGAGCGCGCCTGCTCTCTTCGTCGCTGCCTGTAATATTCGCTTTATCGCCTGCCTTGTCACGTTTATTAATTCGACCCCCTCGTCACTGGCCTGTCTCTGTCTTATCTGATTATCCAGACAGAACAGTCTCCCCTTAAATCTGCGAAATCTCGCATTCCGGGCCAGTCTTAACCAGAGCGGCTCCTGTGCGCGCGTAATTATCCAATTAAGCGCCTCCTCTGTCATTAGCGGCGCTCACTCACCCGGTGCAAGAGGCAGAGCACAGGAGCCGGCTGTGATGCACCCCACCTCCCGCCCCACACACAGTTACCCCCACCCCCCAAAGCCCCGAGAGACGGCGGGAGTCCAGGGGAGATGCTGGCCATGACACCTCCTGGAGAGAGCCCCCCCCCCACCTTCATCCCGGGAGGATTCCGCCCAAGAGAACAGGGCTCATTGTTTCAAGCACAGATTGTGCAGAAACATCAATTACATATCCAGGAACTGCAGTCGCTTCATGTGGGCTAAAAACATACGAAGCCTGACAAAGGCGCAGCGTGGGGGTTCATGTAAAAGAACGGCCGAAGATAGATCAGTGGGTTGGTGCGCCTGCTACACCGATCACAGTAGAATCGGAGGCTCTTAGGTTCACAACTCTTTATGCTAATTAGGCGCTATGAAAATGTTATGAGAATGATGAAGCCGACCCCACCTGGCTCAGCCTATCATCCTTCCAAAATGGACAAAACGAGTCTTTAAATTAAATAACATTACAGCCAGCTGAACAGGGTTTTACTGTATGTGATGGGCCTTGGGGGCATGTGGCTGCCAGGAGGGCGCTGCGCAGAGCATCAAGCAGAAGCCACGGGCACCTTTGCCGAGTCCGTGAGTTGATTTCTAAAAAACAAGTCAGGTCCCGGGCCGTGCTGTGATTGGCTGACGTCACGGGGGTGTCCCGGGCCGGCAGCCAATCACAGCGCGGCCCGGGACACACGGCAACAAGGGGCGGGGCTTAAAAAAAGACCCAGACACGCCCCCGAATCGCGTTTTCTCTGGAAACCGTGATTGACGGCCAATCTCTTCCAATGGCTAGCCTCCATTTATGGAGCTAGCCAATGGAAGAAGGGGAGTGTTCAAGTCCCCCATAGTGTAAACAAAAGTTTTCGATCTGGGCGGGGCACTGCGTGCCCTCGCCAGGTCGAAACCTAATAAAATAGTATTTTGGGAAGTGGAATTGACCTCGAACCACTTTTGGTAATATCAGCCCAACCCAGAGCACTGTCACATTTGAAAATCAACCAGGTAATTTAGACCCTATATGGGGATCTGAGAGCATACTGGGGCCTTAGAGGCCTCCACTCTCTCTCATAAACCTGGTGGGGGGCATTTGACGATTGATTGCCAGGTAGTGCTCCTTGTCAATGTGGCCCATTTAGTCATATATTTTTTTCCTCAGAAACAAACCACTAAAGTGGTGATTTGTTTCTGTGACATAAACGATGAATTGCTTTGATGCACATGGACTTTTTTTTTGCTACATATGGGGCACCTTATTGACTAAAGGCAGTTAGAAAACTATTAATTGTCCAACTTCTAAACAAGGCAAGGGAACCCTTGGGTTTGCAGGCCAGCAGTCACACTGATTTACAGCATGGGTCCTACTATATCAAATTTCAAATGACCCCTTATGTTTTTTAATATTACATTTGTGCTAGCAAATAGCATTGCATGGGTTTAAAGGGCCCCCTCTTTACTTTTGAAGTTAGTTGAAACTTCTCTTTCAGTATAATGATCCTCAAAAAACCTACTAGGAACTGGCACACTCAAAGATATCTGGGGTGAATTTTGGGCCAACTTGCAACTGAACTGTTAGCCTCAGACAGTGAAGCTGAACTCGGACAAGAAGGAGGTCCTTATCCTCGGATCCACCCCTTCGGCCTGGGACGACTCCTGGTGGCCGACCGTACTGGTGGCCGACCGTACTGGGAACCGCTCCAACACCCACCGACCACGCACGCAACCTAAGTGTCATCCTCGACTCCACCCTCTCATGACTAAACAGGTCAACGCTGTCTCCTCCTCCTGCTTCAACACCCTCCGCATGCTCCGCAGGATCTACAAGTATATCCCCACTTAAACGAGAAGAACGGTCACCCAGGCCCTCATCAGAATCAGGTTGGTCTACGGAAACGCCCTCTATGTAGGAGCCTCGGTCAAACTCCTGAGACGGCTCCAACGCATCCAGAACGCCTCTGCACGCCTGATCCTTGATATCCTTCGCCGCAGCCACATCACACCCCACCTGAGAGACCTGCACTGGCTCCCGGTCAACAAGAGGATAACCTTTAAGCTCTTCACCCACGCACACAAGGCACTCCACAACACCAGGCCAACGTACCTCAACAGCTTCTACACCCCCACCCGCCAGCTCCACTCCGCCGACCTTGCCCTCGCCACAGTCCCCCGCTTCCGAAGAGCGACCTCCAGCAGCAGATCATTCTCCCACCTCGCCACCAAGACCTGGAACACCCTCCCCATCCACCTAAGGCAGACCCAAGACCCCCTGACCTTCAGAAAACTCCTCAAGACCTGGCTTTTCGAGCAGTAGCAGCATTCCCCACCCCATCGCCTTGAGACCCTCACGGGTGAGTAGTGCGCTTTACAAATGATATGATTGATTGGTAGTGATGGAGACCACCAACAGGAAGAGGTGTACTGGAGCAGGTCATCACTGGCTAGACATAAACTCATTTCTGTGTGAACAACTAGTTTATTCTTTTCCAGCAGCGCAGAGGTTCGGATCTTACATGCTGTCAGTGGAAATGTTGGCTCGGAGCATCCATGTTATAAGGGAAAAGATGAGATGTCCTGGCACCCCCCAGTCTCACCAGAAGCTGTATGTGAGGTACTTGGTTCAAAATATCCATTAGTCTGTTGCTCTCCATGCTTTTCTTAGACTCAACTCAGGCACTTGTGACACTACAACTATCCTTTGCTTTCACTGGCTGAGTTCACTTTTTGTGTACATCGCCATCATCACCCTTTGCCCACTTGTATATAAAAAAAAAGATGTTTTTGAATATAAAATTGACAACGATGAATACGTTCTTTTCAACCGATGGAATGATACAGTTGTCGTAATTGGGAAAATCTTTCAGCAATACGGTGGAAGATAATATTCAGAAGTAAACAAATGTGTGTTTCTTTTTTCCACAGTTGTTTCTTCTACTCTTCACAAATAAATGCATACCCTTGTCGAAAGGAAGTTCAATGCTACGATCGTGTTTTCCATAACGGTATTGTACCATCCACCCAAACCATAAGAACAATTCAAATAAATCCTAGAGAATCAATGTTCACAATTACTCCCTGGAAACCCAGGTTCCCGTTTGCTAAAAGGGTTGGCCCTACTTGTCTTTCAGTTTTCTCTCCCAGCGCATTAACACAGGCTTTACATATTGTTCCAGTTATCCCAGATTCTGCCGAAAATGAAAAAACTTGACCATCAACATGTTACGACATCAGTCATTTTCTTTCACAAGCTTGTAGAATATTTCTATTATTGCAAACAGTGTGTAAAAAAGAGATGTGTGTGATTAGCGTCCTGCATTTACCGTAAGTACCATGTCACTTTAGACACCCATTAGCAGTTACTGAATCTGCTTCAACTGTCAAGACGGGCACTAATTTCCTGGCATTTCGGTCATTAATTTTAATGTTCAATAAATTTGATAAATGACCGTGGAACATAGCAATGTCTATAGAACAGAATGAACATTGTATGTAACCGCAACACAAAACATTTTGAAATATTTTGTATGCTACAAACGAGCAAAAGAAATTCTGTACAAGACCTTTTCTACTTTAATGAAGAATCAATACTGGATCGGATTTCACTAATACTGCTTTATTCTTGAGTGCAGCACAGCTACACGACCTACAGCAGCTGAAACAGGAGAACAGCTACCTGACAACCATCACTAAGCAGATTGCCCCCTATGTGCGGTCTATCGCCAAGGTCAAGGAGCGTCTCGAGCCAAGGTACAAACCTAGAAATAAATGCAGTGAGCATTAAAAAGGTGCCGGGACGTGAAATGAAAATAATTCGTTTTACTGCTCTGGGTTTGGAATTGCAAGTTGTGTGATCATCATCACGCCCTCGAAGTTGTCCCCTGATAAATTGTTCGTCCCAGTGGGATCGATTGCCTAGGAATTGGAAGTAGGAGTGGATGGGGGTGCTAGCACCCCCAAAAATAACCATGCTGAGGTTCTGGAAGCGAATGAGCACGAAGCATGCGTTTTTATCATTTCTATATGTCTTTTTTCCTTTCCTTTCAAAGAGGTCAAATGTCATACTATGTATTCTGACAAACTGCTGCTTATTCTTTTAATGTGGAGATTGGTGTTTAGTGTTCTTTTCCCCTGACTGCAAATTGAGAGGAGTTTGTGAACTGGCCTATTTGAAAATCTGGCTGAGGTCAGGATGTTTGCAAAGATAGAATGTAGGATTTTTTTTTATCACACAACATTTAAATATATGTAAATGACCTGCACAAATATTTAAAAATATATCAGCAGTAAGGAAATCACAAATGAAGCACATTCTTGTGTGCAAACAAAGAGTCTAATTTACAAAGGGCCTCCGCAATCGTAGTGGAGTTCCCGCAGTCATGAGGAAGACTCCACACTCAAATTCTCAGTGTGTAGTTTCGGCCTCGACTACAGAGTCTCACCCACGACTGCGGGGACTCCGCAACGAGTGCAGAGGCCCTTTGTGAATAAGGCCCAAAGTTTTTAACAGTATGACAAAAATCAAGACTCTTTACTTTAGTGATGTGCAAATAAAAAATGTTCGCTGAAAGTCAATTTCCACACTTTTTCTTTCTTTTGTGCACTTTGCAGTTTTAACAGTACAACTGCATGTCTGTTCAAATGTAGTGGCCATTTCAATGCAAAATGTGCTGTCTGTTAATGATGGTGTGCCACCACACCATGTTTAGTATTATATTTGCAATAGTGTGCTCCAAAATGCACCACAAACCATATACTACACAGTTACCCCTCTACTGCTGCACAAATGTGACCCATTTGCTATACTTGTTCTTTGTGTGATGCTTGAATTTTTCCCAACCCAACACTGATGTCAAGAGCTCCACTCGGAAAATTGTAAAGTGTATGTTGTCCATTGGGTTTATATGCGCTGAATAAGATCTGAATGAGATCTGTTTATTGTTAGAATGGTACTCCTATTATTATCCTCCTTAGGATGAGAAGGCTGAGTGGATTTACCAGGATGTGAACTTATAACTATGGGGATCAAACATCGATCCCTAAAAGGGTGCATTAGTCTCCTGAGCCATCAGATCCATCTTTAGTAGTTTAATTTATGACATTTGCAATGCATGTACATGTCAACAAAGTAGCAGCTAGACACTAAGGGGCATATTTACAAGGGGACTGTGTCAAAGGACTGTCACTTTTAATGACGTACCTGTGTCACAATGCCATGCTCCATATTTACAAAGTGGCACTGAGCCACTTTTTGTGGCTTAATGCTGCTTTGTAAATATCTTCCCCTTTCACACAGGTATCTGCATGAAGGGGGCGTGCAATGGGCGTTGCTGTGGTGGTTCCACCACAACACCCATTGCTTTTTGATGCTGCCTCATATTTAGAAGGATGTGTAAATCTGAGGCAGCGCCAAAAACTAGCACCATGCAACAGCAGGCTTTAGAATGGCGATACGAGGAGAAATACCTTTATTTCTCCTAGTTTTTGCAAACACCATGAATGATTGGTTGTGTGCAGGAAGGTGTCTCTTCCTGCACTGAAACAATTAAGAAGTAACAAATCGCCATTATTGATTGTTTATATACAGAAGGTGTCCCTTCTGGCACATAAACATCCATTCGCTGCAATGCAGGTACCCTTACACAATGGTGCAAGGCACTAGGCAACTAAATTTAGTGCCAGCTCTAGGGAAAACACATGAGTGTGTCATATTGGTGTAAATATGGCGCGTCCTTGCTTTTTGGAAATGACAGGGTGCAGTACTGCCAAGTTTGGCGCAGCTCAGTGCTCTGACATTTAATTGTACATATGCCCATGAGAAACATCAAGAACTCAGTGAAACATGTTGAAGAGGCTTCATCTCTAGTGCAGATGGAGTCAAGTTTTCACATCCATTACAAACCAAGTGTGATAATTAATTAGAGAATAGGCATGGGTGGGAATTCCAGTGTTTGGATGTTAGGAGACCTGAGAATCTTCTAATAAGGTTTTACATGTGATGCTACAGTTTAGAAAGAGAAGGGATCATGGAGGGGAAGAGGCCCTCAAAATGGGGAGAGGCTTCATTGCAAAAGTGTTTTGCCTGTTCATGCTACACAGTCTGTCAGTTCCCAGCAGTCTCTGGTGGTCACGTGAAAAGAGTTCATGCATGCACAATGGCATGTCTGTATTTGTGCTCTCCCAGTTTGCCAAAAGTAAACCTTTTTCAAGGCTCACAAATACCTTTTCCACATATTCAAGGACTGGAGTTAGAATAGTAAATCTTTCTCTCCCGCAATTTCTGGAGATATTTCTATGGTATTTTTTATAAATCCAGAAAGCTGGTAAACAATTATCAATTAGTTAAATAAAGTATTGGGTTCAGATTGTTTCTGGAGACAGGGCGGGAATTAAAGTTAAGAGAACAGTAGATTTCCCCTTGAAGGTGTCAAAGTTTTTTGGGGGAGATGTTATTTAAGCCAGTGAAGCATCTCATGGAACAAGTATGGTCAAAGCGCACTTTAGAACAGCGTATGTTCTGCTATATACGTATTGTTAGAAATGGGGGTCTCTAGTTGGCAGAGCTAGGTACCTTTGTCCAAATAGGGACCCTTGCTTCTAGTCAGGGTAAGGGAAATGCACTTCTAAAATAATCCCTGCTCACCCCCTTGGTAGCTTGACACCAGCAGACAGGCTTATCTCAGAGGCAGTGCTTAAAGCATTTGTGAACACATACAATATTTCAGTGAAAACACTACAAATGGACACCACACCAGTTTAGAAAAATAAGTAATCTAAACCAAACAAGACCAAAACGACAAAAATCCACAATACAGTAATAAAATATGACTTTAAAATTGTAGAAATAGTTCTGTTCAAAGCAAATTGCAGATGCAACACTTTTCACACAAAGTACCTTGGATGCGTCGCGCACACAAACAAAAAGGGTCGCAGGAAACGTGATGCGCAGTTCCTTACACTCAGGGAAGGTGATACGTCGGTTCTTGCTCCAGGGGAGGTGATGCTTTGGTTCCTTACATCTGTGCAGGGGAGTTGATGCGTCTGTTCCTTACTGGAGAGGTGATGCTTCGGCTTCTTACTGCGTGGGGAGGCGATGAGCTGTTTTCTTACTGTGTACCCCAACAATGAGACAAACTTGGCACCTTGATGCGAAGATCTGTGCCATGCATGGATTCGTGTAGCCGCACAGAAGGCCTTGATTCACAGTTGCAGGTGGAAATGCTCCATCCTTATTCACAGATCAGGTTCAGTGCTTAATTTGAAGTGGTTGTGGGCGAAACCGACTGGCACTAATTTTTCGATACCCACACATATTTTCCCTCATTAAACTTTGACACTGCAAGAATTTGAGAAAGGGATAGAGAGTGTCTGAATGATGGTGGATAAAAAAGTACACAGGAGAAAACATGACTAAGCCACCTTGACACTCAATAATTCAATAGCACTGGACTCAGGCTTCTGAGAAAAACTTTGGGCTTCAGCACTTATTCTTTTACAAATAAAATCCTGGTTTCAATGGACATTCAGGCTCGGAAGACAAACCACAAAACCTGCTCAACAAAAAGAACGACCCACAACCAGTAGAACACAACCAATAGTTAGACCGGAAGCTGACTTATCTGAACATCCAACAGGTAGTGCACAAACCGAACACAATCATTTTTTGGAACAGGGCCAAGCACAAAAAGGAGACCCAGGCGAGGACAAAACAAAGGAAAAAGAAAAAGAGAAGGAGAAGGAAGCACCAACCACGAGGAGCGTATCAGGTGCCAACAAGGACAAGAAGAAAACACCCAAGATCAACTAGTCATCAACATTAGTGAGTACCCATTGAGTCACCATGAAAAACAGTTACTACAAAAAGGAACATCATTTGTACCAACCTATAACACAGACAACCTAGAATTGGAGGTCAGTTTCTTTAAGCTCATGCGAAAATTACGGGTACGACATTTCATTGACAATGTGTTAACCAAACCCACAAACCAAGAAATAGACCAATTATTAGGACTACGACCACCAAGCTCTTTTCAAGCACCCATCAGTCATAAAACCTTAGATATCTTCGAAAAAGTGGTTAAGCAAGATCTTACAAAAATCAAAACCAGTCAACGTCGCACAAAAAATATCACACAAAAGGACCTAGATACACTCAGGAAACTATCTACGAATGAAAAAATCATCTGTACAAAAGCAGATAAGGGCGGTGCAATAGTCATAATGAATCGGAACATGTATGAACAAAAAGTGTCAGAACATGTAATGGATACCAATACATACATGAAATTGGACCACAACCCCACAAGGGAGTTTATGCAAACACTGAGAAATATCATTGAAAAAGCATATGACATGGGTACTATTAATGAAAAAACAAAGAAATTTCTTTTTAGAGAAAATCCCAAAAGCCGAACACTACACATGGTTCCCAAAATACACAAGAATCTAAACAATCCACCATTAAGACCCATAATATCCACCAAGGGGAGCTTACATGAACCTATAGGACAACTGCTAGATAAATACCTACAACCATCGGTCAAACAGATGAGTACCTACGTTAAAGATACCACTGATTTCTTAACAAAATTGGAAACCATAACCATTCAACCAGAAGAACAATTGATACTCTGCACAGCAGACGTATGTTCCTCATATACCAGTATACCCCACTCTTTGGGTATTGAAGCAATAGAGAGAACCCTTATGGAGACCGACCTTGATGTATCCCTACAAACGTTTCTTATGGAACTCATGATCTTTTCACTATATCAAAGCTATTTTCAATATAAAGATTCATGGTACCAGCAACTTGTGGGCACTGCCATGGGCAACTCAGCAGCGCCGGTATACGCTAACCTCTTCATGAAGAATTATGAAGAAGAACACTTACTTTCCAAAGCCAGATGGAGTGACAATTTGAGAGTATTCATCAGATACATCGATGATATATTTATCATCTGGAAAAGCTCAAAAGAAGACCTACACTTTGCCTTGACAGAATTTAACAATATTGATGAGAGGATACAACTAACTTGGCAAATGTCAGATACAACCATCACCTTTTTGGATGTTAAAATCACCCGCACGCAGGAAGGTCTAATGACTGACCTACATGTAAAAAGCACAGACAGAAACAATATGCTACACTACACTAGCTTTCATGAACACAATCTTAAAAAATACTTACCCTTTTCCCAAATGGCGAGAATCAAAAGGATTACTTCAGAACAATCCGCATTGGAACAGAGAACATCAGAAATAATGGATAAATTCAAACAGAGAGGATACCCCATACATAGTATAGAGGAATCCAAAAGTAAACTTGAACAGATAACCAGGACAACACTATTACAATCTAAAACCAAAAAAGAGCAAACCAGAATTGTGGCTATCTCCAAATTCGCAACATCAAGCACACAATTTAAAAGAACCATACTTAAACACAGGAGTATGCTCATCTTGGAACCAGATTTCAATGATTGTTTTAAGGATCCACCCCTTTTCGCCTACACGAGAACCAGGAATCTAGGAGAAATGATCCAACAGAGAACTGAGACCATAGAAGTGTATAAAGGCACCAGACCGTGCTTGAACTGTGGGCACTGCAATAATGTCCTCAAAGGCAACACCATCAATCATCCAATGCAAGGAAACCAGATAAAACTAAAAGTAAATGCCACATGCGATACTTGCAATGTAATATATTGGATCAAATGCCCATGCGGCAAATTGTATATAGGAAAGACAGAACGTCGCATTAAAGTGAGAATAACGGAACACAAATCTAGCATTTGACTGAAAAACACTAAATCAATGCTAGCATTACATTTTATTGAAGAAAAACACAATATCGCTCAACTAAAATATCTGGTTCTGGAAAATGTTACAAAAGAGGAGGGAAGAGATAACACCAAGCATCTCCTTCAAAGAGAGAACTTTTGGATTTATAAACTTTGCACCCAAAGACCGAACGGTCTCAATGATAGAATAGAGTTTTCTTGTTACTTATGTACTTGCTACCTTGATGCCACTTGGTATAACTGTGATTATTGAAAAGTTACAGCATGATTTCAATTTGTGCTTGGTACTCATATAACATTGTCATTTTAACATTCATTGACCCCACGGCTCACCACAATAAGATACACACACCCTATCCATTGTATTACTCCCAACACGGGGTTCGAACTGACCCTTTTAGCCATAAACATTTTTCCATCTTAACGCATAAATAATTTTTTTGTATTTAACTACATTTATTGCACCTATAAATTCATTAGTTAATCGTTTCGACTAGTAGAATGAACATTAAAACCTTATTCTGAGCAAACACCAACAACTTAGTCTTTCTCCAGTGGCTATGCACCACGTGATCGCGAACAACGCCGAACAAACACAAATAATGGCGAACGCTTCAGCAAGCGGCGCCCACACACGATGAGGAGCGTTCTGATGCTGTCAGTGAGAAACACCTACATACGCTAACAGGTTAGTCTAATACCGAATCCCGACTGATACATAACTAAAAACCTGAGCGGTCACCATTGATATTTTTCCTATCTTTACCAACAGCCCACAGACAACCACGATCAAGGGCAGAAATGTAAGTTACACGCTGTGAGCGTTTTGTTTAGGTTAATTTTTACCCATGTTATATTGATAGCTGACTATACCCTCTAAATAGCAGTACTAATGTGGTGAGCCAGTACACACCAAGATTAATGCAAATGATATCATGATGTGACAACGTGACATAGTATGATTTATCATTTTGTTCCTTTACAGTGTATTTCCCTGATGAAGGGCTGTTTAACGGCCCGAAATGCATTGGATATCATAATGAAACAATGATGCCTTATTAATTGAATGTTATTGATTACGTCAATATGAACTTTGTTGAAAAATAACACCCAGAGTAAACTACTGCTCTTACACTACGGAGAAAAGTTGTATGGAATTCTCTTATTTCACTAAGAGAAAATACGGAGTTCCCACAGGGATGGTTCTAGTGACCCACTGGCACCACTTTCACTTGTTTTCATAGGGCGTTTTTAGGGGCTATAACGCCGCCTGTGGAGAACCAAAAAAAGCAACGAACACTTAATAAACAAACGGCTGTGCATCCACCCACACAGCTTTTTGGAGCACAGTGTTAGCCACCTTGGCTTATCGCTACTCTCCGCCACCTCTAAAACTCAGGCTGCACCGTATTTACAAGAATAGGGTGCAACCCTTTGTTTCCCCATGCGCTGACACTAACTTTAGCTACCTAGCGCCAACGCAGACACCCTAGCACCATAGTGCAAGGGTGCCTGCGTTGTAGGGGAAAATTGATTATGTGCAGGAAGGTATCCCCTTCCTGCACATAAACAATCTGAAATGACATTTTGAAACTTCTATGTATGCTGTTTCATGCAGCACACATAGAAGCTGCAAAATGTCATTTATTTTTTTTACCTTCCTGCACATAAACAATCAATGGCCTGTTGCTATTTCTAGGTGTGCTGCACAACACAGCACACATAGGAACATAGAGAAAAATAGAAACATATTGTTGGCATATGTTCACATAAAGACAATACACCAAATGTGAATAGTTTACAAATTCAGTTCAGTAACATTGACAGTGGATTGAAAAATAAGACAATGACAGCCTGTAGATCTCGTATGTCAGCAGGCATTGTATATTTAACAGGGCCTTCATCAGGACTATAATAGACAATGCAGCTGATTTCCAGCCATCTGCCAAGTCTCCCGAGGATACAGTACAGGGAAAATTGAAGAAAAAGTACTTACTACTTTTAATTTTTTCTTTTTTTCGCAGTATTTTGCGCTCACATTTTGTGAATACGCAACAAGTAGTAAACCTACTCAAAAGTTTAAATAACTCAAAAGTGTAAGTTAACTTTGAGACTCAGACCCGATATTTCCAACATCTAAGACATATTCACTCTAGATTCCAATAATCACCAGGGGGCATATTATCAAGGGGGTTTATCTCCGCTTTTTTGGCTTTAAAAGACAAGAAAGCGGAGATAAAATTATCTCCCTATTACCTAGCTGCCGCTAACACCAGTTAGCGACAGCTAGTAGGAGATAGCAACCATCTTGGGCCCCACTTTGCATGTCAGTGATATTTATCACTATTGAGATGCAAAGTGGGCGTGCCAAGATGTTAGAGACTGAAAACAGTCGCTAACATCGCTATCTCCTATTACCAACTTTTGGAGATATTCGTGCTAAGCGGGAATATCTCCAAAAACTAACACCTGCCCTGAGCAGTTCTTAGCCATGTTATCCAATGGGAGGTGGATAACATGGCTAAGAGCATTAGCTCGCTAATGCATGAATATCACTGACTTTTCAGCGATATTCATGCTTTGCGGCGATTTTTACCGCATTTGCGTTAAACCTTGGTAATACCAAGGTTTATTTGCGGTAAAAATCGCCGCAGCGCTGCGGTAAATTTTTGTCTCTAACCAAGCAATAGCGATAATTATCGCTATTGCTTGGTAATATGCCCCCAGATTCTTCTTAAGTGTAGGGTAAAAATTAGGGGGCATATTATCAAGGAGGTTTATCTCCGCTTTTTTGGCTTTAAAAGCCAAGAAAGCGGAGATAAAATTATCTCCCTATTACCTAGCTGTGGCTAACACCAGTTAGCGATAGCTAGTAGGAGATAGCGACCATCTTGGGCCCCACTTCGCATGTCAGTGATATTTATCACTAATGACATGCAAAGTGGGCGTGCCAAGATGTTAGTGACTGAAAACAGTTGCTAACATCGCTATCTCCTATTACCAACTTTTGGAGATATTCGCGCTAAGCGCGAATATCTCCAAAAGCTAACACCTGCCCTGAGCAGTTCTTAGCCATGTTATCCAAAGGGAGGTGAATAACATGGCTAAGAGCATTAGCTCGGTAATGCATGAATATCGCTGACTTTTCAGCGATATTCATGCATTGCGGCGATTTTTATCGCATTTGCGATAAACCTTGGTAATACCAAGGTTTATTTGCGGTACAAATCGCCGCAGCTCAGCGGTAAATTTTTGTCTCTAACCAAGCAATAGCGATAATTGTTGCTATTGCTTGGTAATATGCCCCTAGAATCTTTATTATTAAAAGGGTACACACACCAACACCTCTGTGTTCCCCCTCTTCATGTACTTTGGCACGTTTTGAAACGTTTAAGCAGCTCTTCTGCAGACAGAGCCGTAGCGGGCACCGGGTATTTTCCCAGTGGGTCAGAAGGGTGGAGGACAGTTTTGTTACTGAGGGCCGGTTTTGCAGCAGCACTGCAATATCCCCCCACCCTGTAACAAAAGCAGCAGAAGTGTAGCAGCAGCAGTGTTTTCACCAGCAACACCTCCCCCCCTCCCCCCCCCCCACCCCAAGGGGCTGGTCCGAGTTGATTGTCAGGGATGCTTTGCATTCCCAGTCCGGCCGTGTCTGCAGGCCAATGCACACACATGGCAGCTACTTTGCAAAAGTATTGATGCTGAATTCAACATTATGTGAATATAGAATACGAATCATTGACCATACACAATTATAAGAGATACCAGTTGCGTTTCTATAAACACATCCTTTCTTGTTTCTTTCTTATTAGTTAAAGTAGTTTGGCTAGTAAGGCAGGTCGTGTATGTATACTTGCATTTCTTTGCACCATAAATTACATATTTATGATGAAAATGATAATTATGCCATGTCAAGTCCATGGTGATTATAAGCGTGCGACATGTTTATTCTTTCAGATTAAAAGAACCTAAAGAACCAAAGGAAGAACATTTAGAGAGGATTTACGATGGCAGCCTGACCATCTGCGAAACACAGCACAGGTACTGGATGCTTTCAGTGGTTGAGCCAGATATACCTGCCTAGCTTCAGTTCGGCTTCTTTTTGTTCAGCTTTTTTACCACAGGATTAATACTCTTAACAAAAAAAGTACCATCTGTGCACAACAGTGCAGAGTGGGACAGTAAGTTATTGATCTATCTGTCCATGTACTCAATTGCTCATCATCCTCATACTTAGTCACTCATTATGTCATTCAGGCATCTTCTCATCTAGCAATTGCCTCATTTTTGCAGTTACTCATTAAACCATTCACAACAACACCCACACTAACGGGGGGCGTGGCTTGGATGCCGAGGAGGTAGGCAGCGTGAGCTCGGAGCTCCGCGCCCGATCCCGGAAAATATCCTGAAAATCTGATCGGACCCCGACGTAATTGATATCATCCGACACTGGAAGGTACCACGGAGGGTCCGGTGCCCACGAAGGACGACACCGGGCCATTCCAAGCCAGTTATCCGACTCTGAAAGTTGGACTCAGGCGCGAAATCCTCGACCTAAAATGGCGGCGGTGGCATGAGACACGGAGACGACGGAGTCGCCGGGCCGGAGCCCCCCTAACAGCTGCTACCCCTACAGGTCGGAGGTGCTAGCGGTTGCATCGCACCCCTCCCTAGGTGTTGGAGTGGACCTTGGGCGCACCCCGGGCGGTTGGGATCCGCCCCTTGGTAGAGGAGGCGACAGTGTGGCTATGTCCCAGTGACGGTGACCCCGGGCCTCTGAGCACGACTGGCGCCATCCGGGCTAGCGGTTGATCGGAGACTTTGATCCCTAGAGACAGCCTTGGATCCGGAGACCTGAGCAGCGCCCCGGGCACGAAAAGGACAGGCTTTTCCGCTGCGGCTGCAGGGACCCTTCCTGAGGGCAGGGCCCGGCGACGTGCGGAGAAAGAGCAGGGACAGAGTTGGAGACCACCGCTCGAGCCGGCCCAGATGGGGAAGCCAAATAGGAAGGGAGAAGGTGCGACCGATACAGAGGCTGCGGAAGGAGCGGATCGAGACCAATCGGCATTACAGCGGATGCAGGACCGTATCCTGGAGGCCATCGCCACCACAAAGGACGCTTTGCAACAAGATATAGCTCAGGTGGCGACGGGATTGGGCCTCCTGAAGGCCGACCATGATAAACTTAAGGACAGAGTGAAGTCCGTGGAGATCACGGTTAAGGAATTAGCCCCGGGCCATGCAGCGGTGAAGGCGCAGATGTCGGAGGTGATGGACCGCTTGAAGGTGCTGGAACGGAGGGCCGAAGATGCGGAAAACCGGAATAGGCGCAACAACGTACGCCTCGTGGGCCTGCCGGAAAAAATTGAAGGCGACGATATGGTGGGCTACCTCGATAACTGGTTGCGAACGGAGGTGGCACCGGAGGGACTGTCCCCCTTCTTCTCCCTGGAACGGGCGCATAGGGTTCCGGCGCGCCCGCCGGCCTCAGGCCTCCCTCCTCGCCCAGTGGTGTTCAAGTTGCTCCATTACCGGGACAGGGACTGGCTTTTGCAAAGGGCGAGAGAGGCAGGGCCCTTTCAAGTGGCCAACAGCAGGGTCACTATGTTCCCGGATTATACGTTTGAGACACAGCGGCTCAGGGCGAACTTTCTGTCCCTTAAGCGGGAGCTCCGCGATGAAGGCATCAAGTACTCTCTGTTGTTCCCCGCCAAGCTGAGAGTGGTGGTGGATGAACAGTCTCTCTTCTTCACATCCTCTGCGGACGCTTTGACCTGGTGGGACACTTACAAAGCAGGAACGGACGGTGCTAAGGCCAGGGAGGAGGAGGCTAAGGTGGCGCAACCGGTCAGGAAATCCCAACGGATCAGGAGGAACCGCAGGAGGACCGGCAGACCTTCGGTGTCGCAGACTGAGGCGGAGAGGCAGGCGGCCCTACAGGCGGTAGCGGACTTATCCAGGACCACCAGAAGCCAGTCCGGGAAGGGTACGGGCTCAGAGGACTCGGGCACGGGCTCGGAGACGGGACGATCGGAATTTGGTGGAGCCCGGGGCCCTATTGTGACGCCGCAGACTTCGGAGGAGATACTTGAGGCGTGTTGAACTGAACTAGTGGAGTGGACTCACTGGTTGGTCACCGGGGCACTGGGCCCGTGGCAGTGGAACGCTGTTACTTGAGGTCTTGGGGCGCTATAATGTGGGGATTGTGGGGTGGAGTGCGCGGGGTTGATTTGCTTTGAGGACCTAGCGCATCGAGCCACGCCTTACTGGCCCCTAAGGTCACCGCAGTGGAGACTGCGGCCATTACTGCCTTTCTTTGAGGGGTGGTTGGGAGTGTTGGTTTGGATGGGGGTACTTCCAGTTGCGGGGGGCCTGTCCTGGGGGGGCGGGCGTTGCGAGCAGTTGGGGTTGCTCAGGGGGTAGTTGTTGTTGGAGGGGTTTGGCTTCCTGTTTGGAGAGGGTGGGTGGGGTGGCCCGTGGTCGCGGAACATGTGAGGACATTGTTCTTTGCTGTCTGGTCCAGTTGTGTGGGGGGGGGATGGCTAGTACCGGGGCATTGAAATGTGTGTCCTGGAATGTGCGGGGTATGCAGTCAATGACACGCAGGCATAAGGTTCAGGCATACCTCAAGCGTAGAGGGGTTCATATAGCGTTCCTGCAAGAAACGCATCTTAATAAGCAAGAGGGGGCTGCTCTGCAGAGACGCTGGAGGGGGCAGCTGTTTTACACGACGTTCTCAGCTTTTGCAAGGGGGACACTGATTTGGATACGGGCAGGGGTCCCCTTCCAGGTGACAAAAACATTGGTGGACCCGGAGGGCAGGTATGTGGCGGTGGAGGGGAGGCTGAGAGGCAGGGTGATATCTCTCTGCAATGTGTACGCCCCTAATGTAGATCTGCCCGCATTTCTGTCTACAATCTCGGGCAAACTGGCGGGTTATTTAGCAGGGCCGGTCCTCTTGGGGGGGGATTTCAACTCAGTCGAGGATGTGTTATTGGATAGGTCCCATCCCCCACTGCGCGCGTCCCCAGTGCATAGAGTCGCCAAGCGCAGGTTGGAATGGCAGGAGAGCTGGGCCCTCAGGGATGCATGGAGGGCGTTGCACCCCACTACTAGGGACTACTCTTTTCACTCGCACCTGCATGATCTGCACGTAAGGCTAGATGCGTTTCTTTGTTCGCCATGCGTGCTCCCTGCAGTGGGTGGGGCGGAATACTTGGCCAGGACGCTATCGGACCACAACCCATTGTTGATATCTCTGAACTGGATGGTGACTGTTAACTGCGTGCCAACATGGCGCCTGCAACCCGACACCCTGGATGATCTGCTGTTTAGGGAGGCTCTAGGAGAACGCATTGAGAGTTACTTTGAGGAGAACAGTGGTTCGGTCTCCACGAGGGCGGTAGAGTGGGATGCGTTTAAGGTGGTGGTGCGGGGACACTGTATTGGGCACACGGCTGGGGCTTGCAAGACTTTGATGGACGATTTGGATAAGGCTGAAACGCGGCTGAGGGAACTGGAGAAGAGTCGCCCGAATCACCCTGAGTTGCAGGAGGGGCTTAGTGGGGCACGGGAGGGGCTGGCTGTAGAGCTGGAACGGCTGCGCAGCTTTGACCATAAGGCGTACATGACGAGGGCACATGCGGAGGGCGATAAGGCGGGGTCTATGCTGGCATGGCTCGCTAACCCGGTCAGGAGGGGCATGCCGATCATGATGATCCAGGAGGTGGGGGAGGAGCCCTGCCATACTCAACCCGGGATCCTGAATAAGTTACGTACTTATTACGAGGGGCTCTATGAGAGTGGTGAGACAGGAGGGGCGGATGAGCTAGGAGAGTTCTTGGACGGCTTACAACTGCCAAGGGTGGAGGACTCAGAGGCGGAAGAGCTGGGTCGGCCCATCACTCTTGGAGAGATAGGGTGTGCAGTAAAGCAAATGGCCAGGAACAAGACCCCGGGACTTGACGGGCTCCCGATCGAATTCTACAGTAAATATCTAGAGTACCTTGCTCCGCGGCTGCGCGAGGTATACAATGAAGCTCAAACGAAGGGTAGGCTCCCGACCTCCATGAGTGAGGCCCTCATGATCCCGCTCTTAAAACCGGGCAGAGAGGGTGCGGCTTTGTCCTCGTACCGTCCGCTGTCCATGTTGACGACGGACTACAAGATCCTGAGTAAAATTCTTGCCAACAGACTGCTGGTGCACATGACGGGCCTTGTTCATAAGGACCAGTGCGGTTTTATTCCGACACGCAACACTACCCACAATATTCGTAGACTTACGAGACTGATGGGTGCGGACTGGCCGAGCGCCGTTTCCCCATTTGTCCTTTCCATTGACATAGAGAAGGCCTTTGACAGCCTTGAGTGGGGATACCTGTATGAGGTGATGCGACGCTTCGGACTGGGGGACGGATACATAAACTGGACTAAGGTCCTGTACACTGACGCGGTAGCGAGAGTTCGAGTAGGTACTCTGATCTCGAGGCAATAACCGGTCAGGCGTGGCAACAGACAAGGATGTTCCCTATCTCCGCTCCTGTTCGCTTTGGCGATGGAACCCTTCGCTGTGGAGGCCAGGCTGGGCCGCCACTATGCCGGTTTATCGTTTAGGGGCAAACCGCACTTCATTTCTTTATACGCAGACGACCTGTTGATGTTTCTGGCCGACGCGGGCCCTGAGCTCGAGGGGGCACGGCGGCTACTAGGGCGGTTCGGCCGGTTGTCGGGCCTGAGGGTCAACTGGCCTAAATCCTGCCTGTTCCCCCTGAGGTCAGGAGAACCATGCCCACTCACTGCACAAGAACTTAGATGGGAGCCGCGCTGTCTGCATTATTTGGGGGTCTATGTTTATCATACCCCGGCTGATTTACTGGAAGGCAACATCACCCGCTGTATTAATGCCCTACGGGGGTCCATGGACTTCTGGTCGACCCTGCCGTTATCCCTGGCTGGTAGGATCTCCCTGCTCAAAATGGTGGCCCTGCCCAGGCTTTTGTATTATTTTAGGACACTTCCGGTGTGGATCCCGAGCTCTGTCTTTAAACGCCTGAGATCTCTGCTCATAGCGTTCCTATGGGGCACGGGAAGGAGGCGCATAGCGCTCGACACTCTGCTGCGCCCCAAGGATGAAGGAGGGATGGCGGTGCCGGATTTTGAAGGGTATTACCTGGCTGCGCAGCTGCAGATTTTTACTCAGGAGGTTGCGAGAGTGTATAGAGGCCCTGAAGACGCGAGAGTAGATGGTACCCCGCGGCATGTTCTGGCGTACATCACGCTGCACCAGAAGCTCCGGGTGGGAGATTTGACGGTCGAGGAGCAGACGTTTCGACTCTGCTGGGACTGGGCCCGTAAGCGGGCGGGAGTCCGCCTTATGTATGCCCCTGAAATTCCGTTGGGAATGGTCACGGCCCTCCCGCATGGAGGGGACTGGTCGCGCTTGCTAGGTTGGGAGGAGGCGGGGATACAAATGCTGGGTGATTTATATAAGGATGGGGTGTTGCTGCAGTTTCAGGACTTGCAGGAGCGTTTCGACCTGCCGAGGGGCGACTACTTGTTGCATGCAGCGGTAACAGGCGCTATGCAAGCCCACTGGGGGGAAGGGTTGCAGGAGCCGGGCATCTCTATGGCCTGTCAATACACGATGATGGCAGCGGGGACCTTTAAGGCTGTCACTTGCTTGTACTCTAGGATGCAGCGGGAGGCCTTGCAACCATTGACGGCCCTGAAGGCCAAGTGGGAGCTGGACCTGCAAGTGGAGATACCGGACACGACCTGGGGCCAGTTACTAAGGCGAGCACGGAAGAGCTCGAGAAACGCCAGGTTTCAATTAATCCACTTCTATGTTATTCACAGGGCATACCTCACACCGGGGAAAATACAACAGTATTTTGGGGTAGACAACGCTGCTTGCCCCAGATGTACTACAGTCGGGGCGGACCTGGGTCACATGTTGTGGGATTGCCCCTCTCTGGGAGACTACTGGCAGGAAGTTGGGCGGGCCCTTAACAGCGCGACGGACAGAGATATCCAGTACACTAAAGCGGTTGGCATCCTCCGTTGGTTCCCGCACACGCCTAGAAACAAGACTACTAGCAAATTTATAGACTTGGGACTTATTCTGGCCAAGCGGGAGATTACGAGGAACTGGAAGTCGAGAGTGGGGCCCACATATAAAAGATGGTATGGGGAATGCCTGAGGTGGGCAGCATGTGAAAGTACCTTGAGATACCAGGTGGCATGGAGGATGAATGACGAGAAGGCTCTGGAGAGGGCAACTGTATGGGAAATGATGGTGCAGGCGCTCCGTGACATGGACGCTGAGGAGTTGGAGGGCGAGGGTGAGCTAGATGGGGCAGGCCCTGTCACTGTACAGGAGAGCACACCTTAGCGAATGTCTGTTCCTCCTACAACGCACCAGACACTTTTATACTGCTGATACGGCGCAGAGCGACCACGGGGGAGGGTGGGAAGGAAGCTGGAATTGGCGGGCTGTTGGGGAACCGAAATTGGGGGAGGGGGAGGGGTGAAAATCATAAAAGCAACCCAGAAGTGCTTGCCTACTACCACTGACAGACAATGTAAGATAATACGAGAAGCACCCATGGATGAGGCCACCCGCATCGGAGGAAAGGGTGGACCTCCCGGATAACTGAAAGACTGGTTAATACTACTCTTGTACACAGTGAATTGATATTGCTGCTTATCTTGACTGTACGATTATATTGGTGTTGCAATAAAAATGATGTTACAAAAAAAAAAACAACACCCACACTAACTTTCAATGAAGTAGCACTTTTAGTTAACAACCAGATCTATTAGCTTTGCTGCCAGTTTACGTGAGAGTGCTTCTGATAGTGTGTGACTACTTGTCTGTGAGGGGTGTAATAGTGATATCTGGAGGATGTGACTGGTAGTTTTATAGATTGTGCAAACAACCTAGCAGGAGTACTAGGAGATCTAGCCCATTAACAGCTGGGCACAGCCCTACTTACACTTGACTAAGCTGCGTCCTGCCTCCATATAAAGGGCTGCATAACCCCTGTAGTTTCTCTGGAGCCAGGGAAGGCAGGAAACCTGTGCACTTCAAAGTGAAAACCCTAGAAGCTTCTCCCACTTCAAAGGATGTGCCAGTTATAAATATTAGACGCCAGACACCAACTCGAGCACACATCTGGACCTGTGGAGGCTCTGCCAGGAAGACGGATGGCTCTGCTGCTGAAAGGGCTACCACTCTGCTGGACTGCTGCTCTGCAGGACTGCTGCTCTGGTATGGTGATATTCTGCCCTCTTGCCCGGGTATGAAGGACTGGACCAGCAATTGTTGAACCTAGGACCCGAGAGGGACTCCAAGAGATAGCTGGCTGGCCTCCTGACCAAAGCTTCATGGACAGAAGGGTCCAACCATCTTTAAACAAGCACCTGGACTCTGCCATTTGTGAGTCCTGCCCCGCCATGTGATACCACTACTGCCCTGGACCCTTGGAACTGGGTCAGAAGTACTCTGCCAGCCCATCTGTGGATTCAACAGAACCAATGCAACCCCGAGCAGACCAGACGTATCGCCTCAGCTGCGAGGGTTCTCCCAGCGCAAGGACTGCACATTGGCCTTGCAGCCCGCATTGGAATTGCCACTGTACGGTACCTCCCCAGCGTAGGCCCTGCATCACTAATCTCTCCTCAACGGCAGCCTCCACAAAGACACAGTTTCTCGCATTGCTGCCTTACAGCTACTCAGAACCGACTCATCTCTTCAGCTGCATAACTCATCCTTGAAGCAGGCCCTCATAATCCTCAATGATAATGCAGGCCCTCACATCATAGTTCCTCAGAACCGAAGCAATGCATCAGAAGTGCAACGCATCCTCAGCGCAGGACCGTGCAATGTACCAAAACCAGAGTATAAGGTACACTTGTTCAGAGGGCCAAGTGGGTCCCTGTAACCAAACCATGCTCCATCGTGGTCGGTCTGAACATGTGACTTAGGGCCAGATGTATCAAAGGTTTTTCCCCATTCTGTGTCTATGGGAAAATCTGTTCATACATATGGCCCTTAGTCCCAATCCTGCGTGACCAGATATCCTCTGTTGGTGTTTTGCTTTTTGGTGCTATATTCACAGAAAAGTTGTATATCACTGTTTCTGCTGACTGGATTTTTGTCATTTTGGTGTTTATTTATTAAAATATTCTCTATTTTTCTAAATTAGTGTGGAATGTTTCTTGTGTTGTGTTTTCACTTTATTACTGTTTGAATGGTGCATAATTTATTTATTGCATATAAGTTAAGCTGACTGCTCTGTGCCAAGCGACCATGGAGTTGAGCACAGGTTAATTTGCGATTTGCTTGTGCCTTACCCTGACAAGGATGGTGGTTGCTGCTACGGTAGGGTTTCACCCTCCTCAACTTGTAACCCAATTTCTCACACTGAGTTATAATAAATCCCTGCAAATAACATTTATTGTGTAGAAGTGATCTGAGTTGGATAAGGTCATGAAGAGGGTAAGACCCTCACAAACCCCATGACTTATCTGACAGATCTGTTGTCCTCCAAACAAATCTTCAACTTATATGTACAGAGTTTTTGCTTTCCCCGAGGAGAGATGGGTATATCCAAAACAGATATACCCAGATAGATATCTTTAGGCCTAGGTTTAGCTATAATAGTGTTGCCAAATAAGGGAGTGGTCCTGGAAGGGCCAGTAAGTGTCTAACCCTGAATTTTCAGGCACACATTAGTACTGTATTATAGATGACTGTAAGGCACTAGTAAATCCTACTGGGGTAGGAAAGGCACCCCTTTTTAATCACTAACTTCTGTTAAGCCTGTGTTTTGTTGTATAATATAAGCCATTAACTAAATATTCCTCAGACTATAGATTGAATCTGTTTTTGCCCCATTGACTGAGCTGACATTAAAGAGGATGCCCAGGAATGTGATTTGGACAGAGGAATGCCAAACTGCATTTGACTTCCTTAAGCAGGCCATATGCAAAGCTCCTGTGCTCAAGCCCCCTAACTTTTCCAAGGAGTTTATCGTTCAGACAAATGCCTCAGAGCATTGCATAGGAGCAGTACTATCCCAGCTTAGTGAGGAGGGCCTACACCAACCTGTAGCATCATCTCCAAGAAGTTACTACACAGTGAACAGAGGTGGAGTATTGTTATGAGAGAAGCTTTTACTCTGGTCTGGACCCTGAAGAAGTTTAAGCCATACCTGTTTGCCACTCTCTTTTTGATTCAGACTGACCACAGGCCCCTCAGGTGGCTCATGCAATGAGGGGTGAGAATCCAAAATTGTTAAGTGTTAAGGCAGTCTCTTTCTTTACACAGTATGCACTTCAGGGTAGAACACAGACCTGGGCTAGGCCACGCCAATGCTGATGGTCTATTTGAGTTTCTCCACCTTAGTGATGAGAACTCCCTAGAGGTTGAGTAGATCTCCCCACTTTCAGCTGTGGGACATGCGTTAGACCTGTCATATTTAAGGTGGTCTTTCCCCAGACCTTTTTTATTTTACCTCATGTGTATGCTGATTTTTTTCTGTTGGCATTAGGACTCTGAACACTTTACCACAGCTATCCAGTTCTAAAGTGCATGTGTTTCCCCCTAAACATTGTGAAACTGGTGTGTACCTTATTGGCATATTTGGTTTACTAGTAAGTCCCTTGTAAAGTGTTATAACAAATACCCAAGGCCTGTAAGTCAATTAATTAGTGGGCCTGCAACACTGATTGTGCCACCCACATAAGTAAACTTTCAAACCTATCTCAGGCCTGCCATTGCAGTGACTGTGAGTGCAGCTTACTGCCACTTCACCTTAGCATTTAACACTACTTCACAAGCCTCAAACTCCCCTTTTATTACATATAAGGCACGGCTAAGGTAGGCCTTAAGTAACCCTAAGGGCAGAGTGCTATGTAAGTAAAATGTAGGACATGTGTGTTAAATTTGTATATGTCCTGATAGTGACAAATACCCACATTTGTTTTCCACTAGTGAAGCCTACCCCTCTCACAGGCTAGCAGTGGGAATTCCTTAAGCTGTAACTCCTGATCAGAGAGGAGTAGCTTTTTCATGTTTCATATCTTTGGAATGGTAATGATAAATCCTCCTCACTTTTGAAGTTGAATTTAACATTACTGTTTTAGAAATTGCACTTTCAGAAAGTGGATATTCCTCTGCTCTTACTGCTCTGTGTGCCTGTCTCCAATACACGTCTGTGGAGGGTGACAGATAATCTTTGTGCATTCCCTTTAGACAGCCACAACCCAGGAAGGATAGGTGTGCCTAAGTCCCCATCTACATACATCTGCTTTCTGATAGCCTTGCCTGTGTGGAGCCTTTTTGTGGTGTATTCATTGCTGTTGGACCTGGCCCTTTTTGGCAGGTTTACCCCGAAACTTTTTGCTTTTTCCTAGCCTGTTTCTGTGACCTGGTGTTGTGGATTTTAGGTCTCTGCGCACTTTTTCACTGTGGTACAGTGTAAAGTGCGTGAGCTCTCTGTGTGTGTGGTGAGAGTGACCTGCCCTCCCATAGGAATGAATGGGGAATATGTATGCCCAGGGTAGTTCCTGATGTGTGGGGAGTGCAGGGTCGAGTTTGGTATGTGCGAACTCGTGAGATTGAATGCTGCGCAATGATGTATGCGGCATGAATGTGTCTAGTGTAGAAGTGCCACTTCTAGAAGTTGGCATATTTGTGTAATTTGTGTCTGACGTGTGATTGGCTGGAGATGGCTGGTGAGCCTGGCTCCAAGAGTCTGGGTGGGTCTGCCCCGGTGGAGAATGGAGTGATTAGCATGCTGATGTGAGGGGAGGGGTGCACCTGGGTTTAAATAGGGCTGGGTTTTCCCTCCACAATGCTGGCTCCACCCCCTGTGGTGCCTCTGATGTCCCTAGCCTGGCCAGTGAAAGGAGTTCCCTATAACCAGTTGTAGCAGGTTCTCACATTGCCTGCACCCTGCTAGACAAAGGATTTTACTGTATAAAAAGGGGCTGTGTCCCCTTACAAAATGTTCTTGTTTCTGACTTGAATCCTGCCAGGGGCGTGCTGCTGCTTGGGCCCAGGGGAAGGCTTGCCTCCCTGGGCCAAGCCCAGCCCCTGGATACCTGATGGACTTTGCTGCCCAGGACTTTTGGGACCCTTTGCCTTGCTTTCTTACCTTTGCCCAGGCTTGTTGAAGCCTAAGCGCCCTGGGATCACTTTTTAGGGAGAAGGCTCGTGACTCTGCCTAGAGCTTAGAAAGCGCTGTTATTTTATGCCTGCAGCGCTGGGCTGCATCGTGTGCTGGCATCTCCCCCCTTCTTGGGCTCATCGCGGGTGCTCACCCCGCTTATGGCGATGCGTTTGTGCATACTTGCATTTTTGGCAGGAGCCTACCCTGCGTATTTGTTTCCCCACTGTTATTGTAGACGGGAGCCTACCCCGTAGTTGCCCACCGATCACCCGGAAGCCCCGGCCGAGAAGGAGCCTGGCAGCGCCGGTGTAAGCAGGGCTCCTGTATCTGGAGAGAGCCCTGCACAGGAGCCCTGCTGGTACCCAAGAGAAGTCGTGCCGAGCATTTTATTTATTTTATTTTTATGTTCTTGTATAGCGCAAGAATCGACCCCTTACGAGGTATCTCCGCGCTTTGCTCGCAGGATGGAATAGCTGCTATAGAACAGAGAATGAGGTTGTAAACTGATGTTTGGAAATTTGTATTCTTCCTGGAATAAGACGGTTTTTAGTTTCTTCCTGAAAGAGGAGTGATTATGGGTTTGTCTGAGGTCAGTTGGAAGATTATTCCAGAGCTTGGGCCCTACCAGAGAAAAGGCTCTGCCCCCTTGTCTGGTTTTTTTGACAAGAGGGGTTTTAAGTAGCAATTGGTTGCTTGACCGTAAGGCTCTGTCAGGTTTATAGAAAGGTAGCTTTTGGGACAGATAGTCAGGGCCTTTCCCGAACAAGCACTTGTGGACAATGCAACAGATCTTGAACTTGGTGCGTTGTCGTATTGGCAGCCAATGCAGTTCACGCAGCAGGGGTTTGGAAGGGGTTCTGGGGGGGGCGTTCAGGACCAGTCTTGCTGCTGTGTTTTGGACTACTTGGAGGCGATTAATAGCACTCTCATTAGCTTGAATAAGGAGTCCGTTGCAGTAGTCAATTTTGCTTATCACCATAGTCTGCACTAGGGTCTTTCTATAGTTGTCAGAAAGGTAGGGGAAGACTCTTCTTAACAGACCGATGGTGTGAAAGCATGCCCCAGCGACTGCATTCACATGTTCCTTCAAGGTAAGATCCCGATCCAGCTTCACCCCCAGATTTTTTACTGTTAGTTTAGGGGTGGGTACTGGTCCCAAGTCAAGGGGCCACCAGTCGGGGGACCACAGTAAGGACGCTTTTCCAAAAAGCATTAGCTCCGTTTTTCCAACGTTGCATTGGAGGCGGTTGGCAGCCATCCAATTGGAAATGGCCCTCATTCCTTCCGCAAAGTTGTCCCTAACGTTGGAGTTGAAGGAATGGAAAGGGTAAAGAAGCTGGGTGTCGTCAGCGTAAGACACCGGGGTGAATCCATATTTTCTCACAATCTCAGCAAGGGGGGCCACGTACACATTAAACAATGTGGGGCTTAGGCATGAGCCCTGTGGCACCCCCTTCGTGAGCATCCTGGAAGAGGAGCGATATGGTCCCAGGCTGACAGATTGTGAACGCCCGGACAGGAAACTCTCCAGCCAGGAGAGGGCTTGACCTCCTATGCCCACTCCCTGTAAACGGCTCATGAGGATCTTATGGGACACAGTATCAAATGCGGCCGACAGGTCTAACAGCACCAGAATCATTGAGCCTCCTCTGTCCTGTGACATCTTGATGTTATCGGTCACGGTGAGGAGAGCAGATTCGGTGCTGTAGTTGGGCCTGAACCCAGATTGGGAGTGGTCCAGGCCCCCTGTCGCCTCAATGAACCTGGACAAGTGGATGTTAACATGCTTTTCGGCCAGTTTACTCAGGAGGGGCAACAAAGAGATGGGACGGAGGTTAGAGAGCTCTGTCCATGGGGAGGTGGCATTTTTCCGAATAGGATTCACCACTGCCTCTTTCCATTGCTGGGGGAGTTTACCTTCTATATAGGAAAGGTTCAAAACTCTTTGGATAGAGGGGCAGAGGTCAGTGCAGAGCATGTTCATCACTCTGGGGGGAAGAAGGTCGAGGGGGGACCCTGTTTTTGTGGTATTTAGTAAGGATTTTATCTCGTCCTTAGAAATTTCAGGAATCTTAATGAAAGTTTCAGCATTGGTTTGTGAACAGAGAACGTCAAGCGTCTCTGTGTTGTTGGGGTGTTTGGCCAGTATTTTTTGTAGATGGTATCAATTTTTTCCTCGAAGTATAGAGATATTTTGTTACACAGATCCTGCGAAAAAGTATCAGGACTTTCGCAGGCTGTGGGATTCGTGAAGCTTCTTAGGATTTTATAAAGTTCTCTGGTAGAGTTGTCTGCTTCGTCTATTTGGGACTGTAAGCTAGTTTTCCTTGCCTTTTTATGTTGTTGTAGTAGGAGGAGGCAGCTTGTTGATAAAGCTCTTTACTTTCACTGGAGTGGTTCTTCCTCCATTGTTTCTCTAGCTTTCTACACTTTTGTTTTTCAGTTTTTAGAGCTTCAGTGTACCAGATTTCTTTTTTGTTATTAGTGGTTGGTAATTTGACCAGTTTTTGAGGAGCTAAGAGGTTTATTGTATCGAGGAGGGAGTTGTTAAGTTTGGCCAGGGCCAAGTCAGGGGTATCAGAGTCGGAAAAGGTTGGAGTTTTCCATGTTTCTACGAATGCTTCCGGGGATATCTTGTGCCATGGTCTACGTTTAATGCTCCTGGTAGCAGAAGGTTCGGGAGGTTTGGTGAGTTGCATGAAGGAAAACTCCAGCATGCTGTGGTCAGACCAGTATACTGATTTGGGGGGGTGACAGTGAATTGAAGGATCGTTAGTGAAAATGAGGTCTAAGGTGTGGCCACCTCTGTGGGTGGGACCACTATTTCGTAGGTGTAGGCCAAGTAGAGCAAGGTCCTCCAGTAGGAGTTTGGCATCAGGGTCCTCTGGTGTATCTGCATGGATATTAAAATCACCAAGTAGAATGAAATGTTCTTTAGCTTTCATGTGAGGAGCAAGAATTTCAGTGAGGGCCAGGGTAAAACTGGTGTCGGTGCCTGGGGGGCGGTAGACTAAAGCGCCTTTCCAGTGGTGTTTGTTACTGGTATTTATTTTAAAAATCATAATTTCCATAGAGGGAAGAAGAGCTTGTTCTAATATGGAGATATGGAGACTGTCTTTATGTATTATGGCAGTGCCGCCACCAGTTTTTATCGGGCGGTCTTGCCTCAGGATTTTATATCCTGTGGGGATTCCTGTCATAACAGATGGAAAAGTTGCCGATCTCCCGCATAGGGAGGAGGACCGGAGCTGCTTCCCGCCATGCTGCGAGGTGCTACCGACAAGGCCTGTCTGCGCAAGTCTCCCGTGAGAGGAGAGGAGCCCCACAGGCCCGCGCCATGACCGGGTGGAGAAGTGCTGATGTCCATAGATGACGAGGAGTCCCCCGTGAACAGCCCGGTAAGTCAGAGGAGGGCTGGGGGACTCCATGGGTGTTTCAAGTGCGTGCCGACGGCGGCACTTGCGGGAAATGGTGCGTTTGTGAGCCCACATGTGCAAGGCCCCTGAGTCTTGAGCGGCCCCGTCTAGCAGTGGGCCGCTCCAACGTTGGCACAAATTTGTTTAAGAGCCGCAAGGGCTCCAACAAAGGGGCACATTATGGTTTAGAGGGCCCCGAGAGGCCCATGCCTTTATTGATTAGAAGGGCCTAGTTGCTTTAGGGAGCCCACAGAGAGGCCCGTGTTTTCCCCCCCGCGGGATGCTTCAGTGCTGGGGGACATCTTTATTTACAGAGCCCCGTGTGGCTCCAGCAGTTGGCGCAGTTCGCAGTTGGCGCAGTTCTGTCAAGGGCCAGTGAGGGCCCTGTCGCAGTTTGGCTGATTCCCAGCTGCCCAGCAATTAGTGGGCAGCTGCACTGTTTAGGCGCAATTTGAGAGAGAGAGTCCCTGAGAGGGACAGAGATGGCACAGTGGTGCCAGGCCTGCTACAGCTGTGCAGCACTTAGTGCCAGCTGCAACGTTTAAGCCCTGTTGTTGTTCCCAGCTGCCCAGCACTTAGTGGGCAGCTACAGCATTTAGGTTTTGCGCCGTTGGCGCACCCCTGACTGGCGCTGCATTGGCAGCGCGCCCTGACATTCTGGACACAGGGCTTTTGGGTCCCTTTCTTGAGATGGCCAGTTGACCAGGGGGCTGGTATGTGATTATTGCGTAATGTGATTTTACTATGTTTATGATAGCAATTGCCTAAGGTGATGTTTGCGCAATGTGATTATGAGGTTATTTTACCTATGAAGGTTTATGCTAGTGAGATGTTTTCACTCTGTGAGTTACGCCCCTAAATATGATTTATTCTTAGGAGGCAGAGTCTAATGTGTTTAGACTAGTGAGAGATTGCCTACTGTAGTTATACTGTTTAGGCCCAAATGTGAGTTATGCGTAATGTGCTATGCCATTATGCCTGTGACACCTCTGAATGTGTTTTATGCATTATGTGTCTTACCTACACCTCTGAATGTTTCTTTGCATCATGTGTAACGCTTCTGACCTATACCCCTAAATGTATTTTATTCTTAGGTGGTGGTGTTTTGCCTAGTACAGTTTATACTAGAGAGGTTATGTGTCCATGCGTGATCTAGGCCTATGGTTATTAGTATTGCGTAGTGTGTACCTACCTTATACCAGTGGTTACTGGTTGTGACCTATAATTGTTATTTTGTGCTACACTTTTTCTATGTTCTAGAAGTGCTATTTCTGCTAAGTGTTGATTCTGACAGTGGCTCATGTGGCCCTGTCCTGTAAATAATCCCGTGTGAATATTGCCCATGCCAGTTGGCACAATGTATATTGTGTGATTACTATCTGATGTGTTTTGACAATACAAAAGTTATTTTTATATAACCTTGTGTGGAGTTCCTTTTGTGGTGTGCCTAGGATGTTGTTGCTGTTGTGTGCGTGCGCAAATGCTTTACACATTGCCTCCGGGATAAGCCTGTCTGCTCGTGCCAAGATACCAAGGGGGTGAGCAGGGGTTATCCTGGCGTGTGACTCCCTTGCCCTGACTAGAATGGTGGTTTCTGCCTGGCTTTGGAGTCAGCCTTAGCCAACCAAAAATAGCCAGTTCTAACAATTGTGGTATTGTGTGTGTGTATATGTGTTGCACAAATACTTTACACATTGCCTCTTTAGGTAAGCCTGACTGCTCTTTGCCAAGCTACCAGAGGGTGAGCACAGGTTATCTTTTGTGTGTATCTAGCTTACTCTGACTAGACTCCTATAATTTGGGCATATTGGCTATATTTATTTACTTATTTATTTATCTTGAGTTTTATAGTGCGCTGGCTAGACCCATAGGTATCAGAGCGCTTTACATAAGGAACAGCAAGTTGCAAGTTACACATTTTACATGGGTTAAACAGTGAGGATTAGAGTTACAGGCGAACATATTACATTCGTTAAAAGCAATCAAAACTTAGTAACCAAAGAAAAAGGGCAGAGTTACAGAAAATTTGTCATGGGAGGGGGAGGGGAAGGGAGAAACAGGGAGATGGGGAGAAACTGTGCCCAATGTCCAGCTGGGTAGGTGGCAGCTAAGGTGATGAATCAGGGCCGAGCTCCTCAACAGCTGAACCAAGCAGCTCCTCAAGTTGTCGGACATAATGCTCGGACTCCACTGTCAGGGTAGTGAACTGGTGTACTCAGAGAGTGTCAGTATAGCGCGGGGGATTGAGGCTGGGAAACAATGGAACAGGAACCAAAGGAACGAGGCAGAGAGGTGGGAAGGGACAGATTCCAAGGTCGGGGCTCCTCGTGGTGAAAGTCTCCCTTGGCGACCATCTTAAGGTCAGCAAAGGAGTTAATACACCTGTAGGTCCCCACATCCGGGTCCTTTTCACGGATTGCTGAGACCATTCCTGGGGCCCTGCTATTACTGCTTTCCCCTCTCAGGGTGCCCCCGCACCATACTTGAAAATGGGAGGGACGGCTGCCATTTTGGGGTCAGTCGGGGCACCACAGGGTCTCCTAACCTCTAGGTCTGCCTACAGGTCACCAGCCACTTCTCTGCTGTTACTCCTTAAAGTCCAATCCAGGGGTGCAATTCCGCAGCCAAGGCCCACGAGGGGAGAAACTGCGCTGCTGCCTCGCCCCACATAGAGGCGGCTGCATCCGCAGCTGGCCCAAGGTCCCTGGACGTCCTGGGAGCAGCACTGGCCTAGTCGGGGCTTCGCAGCACCTACGGCTCCGCCTCGCTCCGCCCCCCACCACCCCACTAACCCATAGCTAACCGCCCGCACTCGGCCTCGCGCAACAGCACGATCACCTGAGCAGTAGGACAGAGCAAGGGTCATATTTAAGTCAGCAAGCTACTTTTGTCTCAATAGGTTTCTGCTGGAAGTTATGAAGATGTCATGGTTCAGTGATCTCTGACCATAGGGCATTTAAGACTACCTTGGATTTGGTTTTATTATTTTCTTGTTATGTTACAGTTCATTTTGATGTTCAGGAATATGTTTTACTTCATCCAATTTGTGCTAGACATGATTTCCTATATGCTAGGCCTTCTGGATATTTGCAACCATACCCTGTGGTTCCAGAACCCTGGCTAACAATTTCTACAAATTTCATAATGAACCTTCCATCCTCTGAAGGATAACAGGCAATTGTGGTCACAGTGGATACTTTCTCAAAGATGTTTCATGTTACCAAAGCTACCTACAGCAAAAGGAATAATGAAGTGTTTTTTACATCATTTTTTACTTCATGGGTTACCACATACAATTATTTCAGGAGTATTTTACTTAAGGAATTGGGAGTGGAACAAATCCTGCCTTCTGGTTATCGCCCCAAACATAAATGGGCAAACATAGTGAGCTATTCATAGCTTGGAGCAATATCAATTTCTGTTTGCAAGGATTTCATCTAAGAGTTCTTTACATCTGTTCCTAGTATTGACCCCTTGGTTCAGGCGACAGCTCTACATTGTTCAAATGTCAATATGAAGAATGTGCTGATAAATCAAGATTATGTTCCGCTTTGAAATATTTGGTTGTCTTCCTGTTTTTTGCCTGTTCATACTTTGCTGCTAAATTGTGGATACAATTTATTGGCCCATTTTTAATGTGTCATAAGATATATTCTTTGGTTATTTGGATGAATTTGTCTCATGCTTGGAAGATTCATTATGTTCAACGGAAGTCAAATGTTTGTGATGCTTATCTCCACCTCCCATCTGATCCTTCATCAGTTATGGTGCATGGACAACCTTAATATGAGGTACACAAAGTTTGAGGTTTTTAAATGTATTAAAGGGAGCTTCAGTTTTTCATTTATTGCAAATATTCCAGCGGGCTGACCTGGGAAGATGGGTCTTCTGTTCATGTTCCTTTGCCAGTTTGCCGTTTCACTAAATGACACTGTGAACAGCACAGAGCTTCTATTGGGGTTGGCTTTCTGTTACATCTGTGCAGGACAGACACTCCACGTAAGTACTGTTTAGCAATGCTAATGTGCACAGAGTCCTAAGGCCAACAAAAACAGGATCAGCAAAAATGGAGGAGTAAGGCAAAAAGGTTTAGAAGGAAGACTACCCTCAGGCTGAAATGTCTAACAGACTTTATATATATATTTATTTCCTCACTGTAATGATGCCTAGGATAGTTATTGCATACCATATGCATTTTCTCTGAGGATGGGTTTTATGCTTGTGTGCAGCTAGCATGGTTTAGATATGAACTTCTCACAAAAACAGTCTACTTTATTAGGTTAGTTTGTCTGAGCATTTTTGGAGCTCAATCGCATCAAGACTGTGGCTGATTTCTCCCATATTCTAATACTTTGATCCCCTACATGTGCACATAAGGTCCATATTCCGACCAATGTTGGTAACTTCATAATTTTAGGAAGTATGACAAAATTTGGACCCAAATCAAAAGGATTGAAGAGGAGGACTTACCACGGATCAGAATGAGCATCTGGAGCACTCATAGTATTCAGACGTTTAACGCGCGTGAGGCCCTAATGAATTTGGGTACTTGATATCTCTCAAATCACCATATTAGACATTTGTTCACAATTTTAAGTCAGTACCACTTTCCATGTAATCATGCTCTTTACACACATTCATCATTAATCTTCGAGGAATGCAGTTTTTCAACAGTTGCATTATCCTCCGTGTCTGCGAGTAGTTGGTGGATACATTGTGTGAGAAGCAAGAGGTTCCCTTCCTTTGTAGAAAAACACTGAGCCCCTGCAAGCCACAGAAAATGTGTATGGGAAAGATGTGGTGGCATTCAGGCGAGTCAGCGTATGCATTTATGGTACCTGAACGTTGATATCCAATGAGATCCAATTGTATTGTGGTTTCTCAGGTAACAGTTTTCAAGGTGAAATCACCACCACATCGCAAGTAAACAATATCCTTAAAGTCTTTTCATGGCCATTGCCCATCTTCAGAGCAGATCAGTGTTTCAGGAGTTGTCCTGTCTTGAACCGTCCAAACAGTATCCACCCAATATTTTCAATTTGAAGAAGAATACATTCCCTTGGCAGCAAACCAATTCGATCCAAGAGAGGTTGTTAGTAAATATTTAATCTTAGCCACATTACGTGTTTTGCCCATTACAAAAATGGGAAAAGTTTCAAGACTTTGCCCAAAGAGAAGTTTAAATTCAGCCATCCCCCCACAGGTTCATGAAGGTTCCTTACTGCTTGTCTATGATTGCACAGAAGATGGTTGCTTGCAGTTAGATGTTCTACCCAAGAAGATGGGTCTACTAACCGCAAAGAATGGTTGGATGGGTGCTAATAGCTGTGTACGGAGAGAACATTCTGTCTGCCACGCTGCATCACTACAGTTCAGCGCTACCCTTATCTCTGAGCGGCAGCTGGACAATCACCCGCATCTCTCAAGGTCTGACCTTCAGAGGGTGGGACTTATTACAGCATGGAATGTCAGTGCGCCACTGCTGAGAAGCTGCAGTTTACCCACTGCCCAATTGTGGCTCTGGGAAGCAACAGTATCCCATTCTCCCTGTTACAGATGATTACTAAAGCTCCCTCGTTTACTTTGCTTAGTTTTTTAGACTTTGTAAGCATCATACATGGCAAACTTAGAAAACGTAGACGGCTGCACGACAAAAAAAACATCACCACTCAGCAACCCTCAAACTGGCAGCCCACAGAAAAAGTTTGACGGCAAAGTCTGGTTGCACTCCGACTAGGCAGCTTCAGCCTTTATAGAATTTGGTGTTGGTCCCCAGTGAGACCTCAGCATATCATGGTACTTGCAGCCTCACACATATCTATCTTACACAATTTTTCTTTCTGCTGCAAATAGAAGCATACCTCAGATGTGTATTTTACTGTTTATTACGAAAAAAGTAGAATAGTGTAAAGTTGTAGCTCATGAACTGGTGAAAGACTGCACTGTTATATTGCTGCTAAATGATGGACTTCAAGAACCAGAATGAACTTGGGTCACACATTTGAGAATACTTGATAAATTATGAGAAAGTCTCCAACATGTTAGAGTGCTGACATAACCCCTGTAAACTATATCTGATTCAAGTTTCTGAAGGCAGTGGATGCAAAACAGCGGTGCCTTGAAGGCATTTCATCATTTATATCGAAATAACAGCATGAGGGTTTACAACTAAATCAGGGCTCTCCTCACGAGAATTAGGAACCTCGAAACACTAATGTAAACAGAAGTCTCATTAACTGATCAAGTGTCTTCATTGAAATACTATAGTGTTAAAAGGCTGAAGCCAAAACCAAGATTGCATTAGCTGTCACACAGGTTACCAATACATGAGAAATTATGACAAAGACTAGCTGTAAGCAGCATAGTTTCAAAGGTGATGAAATCTATTAATTCCTCACAATATTTATTATGCATTAACAGTTTTTTCTGGCATGTGTGTAATAAAAGTGAAATATGTATGTTGGGTCTTTTGAACCCTTTCTTTCCCTTTTTACAAACGAATTCAGCAAATACATTAATTGTCTCTCCTGTAGGATTACACTATGAACCCTGTGACTCACTAAGGCACCCTTAAGGAAACAGTGCATCATCACTTATCAGGAAAGGAGTACAAATAATTCTAGTCTCTGGAGGAAATCAAAGTGTTCTAATTGTCCTAATCTGATGTGAAGGAAATACATGATCAGACAGAGAGAATACCCTACATAAAGAAAGGTCTAACCTTAGCTATAGGAAACCTGACCAGAAAGAAAGGGCCTTTTGTTTAGCTAGGAAGGTTGTTGCCTTAAA
Organism: Lissotriton vulgaris; assembly: GCF_964263255.1. NCBI lineage: Eukaryota > Metazoa > Chordata > Amphibia > Caudata > Salamandridae > Lissotriton > Lissotriton vulgaris. The sequence continues at coordinate 372,133,803 of NC_141693.1, read as the reverse complement.
CGAGCATGGATCAACAGCAGAAGAACAATACATAAACCAGGTACAAAATCAATATAACCCATTACTCATACTCCACCACATATTACAAAGCGTAGCCTTGCTTCCACTGCTGTTTGTTGATTCATGCAACGTATTCTGAAGAAGGTACTCTGTTTTTCTGCATTAGGAATGACTTGACTGTTGGAGCTGAAGACCACAGAGAGAAGAGCGCTGAGATGAAGGGAGACAACAGAATATTAAACATTCTCATCGATGATCCCTTGTTGAAAATGAAAGATCACTACAAAAGCAAAGTGAAAAATGGAATTGAGATCCCTAGCAGAAAAGACTTGGACACTTAGTGAAGAAATGGCTGCATTGCGAATGCTATTACTGTGTGTTCAAAACAAAGATTCACTAAGAGTTGAACTGGTGCACCAATACAAGGGATGTTTCAGTGGCTAGGACAAGGTCCTCGACAGACCCTCAAGAAGATGCTTGCATTGTTTCCAAATCCATATCAAGGTCACATATCAAGGGAATACATTTAGGGATCTAAGTGTAGGCAATAAAGCTTGGGAAATTAAGTTATATATGAGGCAAAATTCTATAAAATAAAAACTGTAATGTGTTCTAGTCCTAACATGCCTGTGAACACACACTGCAAGAATGCTGCAACAGTTGTAGCATATTCAATTAGATACACAAATCTTTGTATTTACGTTTAAAGATAATGAGGATTTCAATGCATCAAAAATACTGACAACAGTTCAGAAAAACATATTTATATAAGATACCACATTTCCACTTACATCGAACAAAATACCATTTAAGTATGCATGCATTGTGTAAAACTGCCCATTTTTGTTACTATTGTACTGTCATGAAACGCTAATCTTGATTTATTCGCCAACACTTATGAACCACAGACCTTTTAATATTCTGTTGCCATTGCCCATCATCTTTGACAATGCCACCTATTCATAAACAGCGCTGGGATTTCTGGTTTCACTTCTTTGCAAAGGCCAGTAAGATGGAGTCATCACCCTCACTGTTCTCCATGTATCCTAAGTATTGGCAAACACTACTAGCCTCAGCTCGATATGGAGTACAACCTTGCACTCAGAGTGAGGTCGCCATCTGTGTAAGTCAAGGCGATGCTAGGGAGTGGTGGGAGACCTCCTAAACTGGAAGCGAGGCTAAATAGGGTGGTGCCTGAATAACGCATGGCTAGAACTTTACACCTTGTCCGCATCACATTTAAAATAACAACTTTAGTGCTTACATCAATTTCCATACCCTATCTTTGATCTGCCTATACAGTCTATATTAAACTGCTTCTCTATAACTATGGGGGTCATTAGGATCCCTGAGGAGGAGGGAACGTCCGCAGGGGCTGCGGCATTCCCTCCGAATAGATTAGGATGTGACCGCAAGGGTGGCGGTCACATCGTCTATCTGTAACATTGCGGCAGGTGCAGCTTCAAGCTGCACCCGCCGCAAGGTTAAAAATGCATGCATCGCATTTGCATGCGCAAAGCAGCAGGCACTGCGCAGTGCCTGCCGCTTTGTGCACGCAAATGCAGGGGGGGTACTATAGGTACCCCACCATGTGCACACCCCACCCCCCCTTCACCCAGGGGGCCCGCAACTGGCACCCGAAGTGAAAGTCTGTATGCTTTTCCACGGCGGAGAAGCTGCTGTGGAAAAGCATGTATTCACCACCATCCTAATATGGCTATCAGACACCGCCAGTCACGTTAGAGCTTTTCCGCCGCGGTCGGAAGGCGACCGCGGCGGAAAAGCTGCGGAAGGAATTACAGACCCACCAGCCCTCCTAATTTGGCAGTGGGTCTTTGGAGGCTCCGCAGCGGTTTTTCCTCATCCTCCGGGCCGGCGGTGGCTTCCGCCGGCCCGGAGGATGCGGAAAAACTGCTATCATAATTGGCCCCTTATTTAGTATTTCTGCTTCACTGCATCCCACCCTTCCTTCCAACCATCCTGTTCATTCAATACTTTTTCTTAGTTTCATAGTTCTCTGAAGTTGTCGTTTGGCAAAATGTAACTTTATAACTTTATAAAACTCCATAAATAGATACATGAAAATGGCCCTTCTTATTCATTAACCTAAGGTAATATGAACATGACATTGTTTGATTATTAAGAAAGAATAATAATTATTAAGAATACAATTTAAAACTAGTCCATTTCTGACGTCCTTTGTCAGTGAGTTCAGTATAAAGTTCCTGACATTTTTACTGCCTTCTCTGGGTTTCCTAGTGGATAAAAACAATGCACAATTATGGCTATTAGATAACCTCCATCTGAAATGATAGTCAAACAAAAGCTAACGGACAACATCATTCTCAAGTGCGCACCTAATTGTAACTGATATTCAAAAACCGAATTATGGACGGCACATAACGACCGAGGATGCCATCTATAACAAAATCCTTTGCCAACATTTATTACCAATTGTGATTGGCTGACACGTCTTCGCGGGCTGGCGAGCATCTTAATTGCAGCCGCACCCGTGTACTTAACAGGTCTTTAAAATACCATTCATTGTAAATGAGGCTTTTGTTGTGTGTTCACCCATTCTTACAGCCACTCTGTCTGTGTTTGGAAGAATTAGCCCCCCGAAATATTTTTCAGCCCCTCCCCCCCGAAATTTGGCTCTAGTTGCCCGCCTGCTCAGCCTACAGTAGTGCTGCTGGTGCACTGGTTCAACTATATGCTGAGAGATCCTTGCCCTGTATTTTCAAGAGTGACACAATGTTCTACTTTTCATCCACTGAGCAGGCAAATACCGAGGTGGTAGGCGGCTTTGCAACTATAAAATATGTTTGTAATCTGGATTACCGTTGCCAGCAATATAAAAGGGTAAGTGACAGAGAAGAAAACATTGTTGCTGTGCATAAGTGCTTCTCCAGATCTGGTCGAAACAGTACTCATCCCCTCTTTACATCCTCATTCTTCCAACTTTTGGTGATGAAAACCTTATGTTTCTGTTGATTCTTGTCATTTGTACATAAAGAATGGTCCGGTGAAGTCTCAGAAATTTATAAAAAAACATATGTAATACAGATAATTTAATTACGCTATTCCAATAAATGTCCTCATATTCAAAGACTTGCATTTTAGGACTTGTTCTTTTGCGTCGCTGGAATGTCACTTTTTTGACGTTCCTGTGGCGCAATGTGACACGGGCATATTTATAAGGCCACGTTACGTGGCTTTTCATAGCCTCATAAATATGTGCAGAAAACTGTGTGAAAGGGGCATTCCATGAGTGTTGCTGGGGGCGTTCCCAGCAACATCCATGGCTTTCTGACACTGCCCCAGATTTACGAGAAATCGTAAGTCTGAGGCAGTGCCAAAAACGTATGCCTCCCGGAGGCACAACCAGGAGAAATATCTCTAATTTCCTCTTTCCATGTGTGCTGCATTCTGCAGCGCACTAGTAAGAGGAAAAACCCTCTTGTGATTGGTTTTGTGCAGGAAGGTTTCCCTTCCTGCACAAAAATAATCATTCCCGCAACGCATGCTGCTTTGCACCATGGTGCAAAGGTACCTGTGTTGGCACACGGCAGCCCATTGTGCGTTGGCACAGGACAAAAGGACAGGAATGTGCTGTATCTAATGCATACAGCGCAATCCTGCCCTTTTCTTTTGCTGTAGGGCAGGGCAGCAGCAAGGCCTGCTGCGCTACCTTGCGGCAAATAAACTATGAGGCCCTTCATTTTTATTTTGGGTGAATAAACAAACATTTGTGTCACATGTGTTTGGTGCTCAGAACAGAAGCTATTATTTCAGTACTGTTCATTGGCAATCAAAAGAAGAGGCTGTTGTTGTGCCTTAATGTTTGATCCAAAAAGAAAACTGAGAAATGTGCTAGCTGATTGTTCTGCAGGTGAAAGAAGAGTAGGGTATGACAACATTTAATATTCTTTCTTGAAATAGTTTTCACATAATGGGTCGAGGAATGCTTTGTGGGAATACAATAAATACCTTAGGGTCATGTATTAATGTGTCCATTTATTGTGGAGGTAAAACAAAATCCTGTTCTTGTAAAAAAGGCAAGTGTTCTGTCTTCTTGGAACTAATTTCTAAATATATACTTTCATTGAACAGTTCTCATGTTTTCCTCAACACAGTGTTAATAGTGTACGTTTTACATATGGGGTAGAAAATTTGGTTATGCATTTATAGTTTGATTTTATTGGTGCATGGCAACATTTGTTGAGTGTCACGTAGATACTGCATCATGTACGAGCCTTTAATTTGAAAGGAAACATAAACAGCTAAGTGTATTCCTTTCATTCAATGAGGAGCCAGCCACAGTATTGGCAAAATTATCTAAATGAATTTCGCAAGAAAAATATGTTAATTAATGAGATTTTGATTACTCAATTCAATTTTCCTGCTCCTTTCTCAATTTGTACACAGTTCTTATTAGTGGCTTAATTAGATGTGAAATGCATTCTGCAGAACTTTGGAAGACCGCACTGTAGATTTAATAGAAATAATTTATATTATTCTATTATGCATATTCCGATGAATAGTAACGGGACAAGGATGTGTTATCTGAGCGAACATTTACAATAGGTCTTACTGCATCAGGTGACATCACATTAAGGAAAATTATTTACAACAAAACATCTAACATTACCTATTTACTGGATTGATTTTGTAAAACGTCGCTACATTTCTTTATATAGGTATTACATGAAATGTCTAATTCGACAGTCTTGCTTTATACCCAATTCACAAAGTTTTCTTTCTTGACGAGATAGGGTATGCTCCTGTAAAATCAGGAGTATGTCATGAGTAAGTCTCACCTATCCACAGAAACTCTTTGTGAACCGGGCACATCTTTATCGATTTTATATAGAAGGCAGTAACATTTTTATTGTGCACTGTTGCCTCTCGAATGACTTCGTTTACCCCTGCAAACATAACATTTGTGCTATTTCAATAATTTTGAGGCATGCCTAGTGGCCTTGTGCATTGAAGTAGAGCCAACAAATCAATAGGAAGACAACCAATGTATGTATTGTGAAGATTATGAGACAGTATTGAAAAAAACTTCACATAACCTCAGATATCAAATTAATAAATCCATATAAGGATCCCGATATTATGTGGCTACTGAAAGATATCCAGAAGTCGTTTATCAGCACTCAAGTGAATTAAAAAAAAGATGAATTTGGTATTGAATTTAGATGGTTAATGTTTTAATTTACTACTCGGATCCCATGGAGCTGCACTTCTGGTGTTTTATCTCCCATTTTCTGCCTGTCTTCATTGCTCTTTGTTTCTGTGTTCTCATTCAAAAAAACTGTATATCATTGGATTTTTACAGTGTTTTAGTATGCGTTTAACCACTTGCCTGCTAGCCATGGTCAAGTAAAGCATGAAGCTGATTAACAGTGGTTCACTTGTTTGGGCTGGATGCTCTTCTAATGGGGTGGTAAAGAGAGTTGGTAGAAGGAGATTGGTTCGTTACAAAATGATGCTTGTTGTGCAGAGATTAATAAATCAATATTAAATGCACATATCTCGAAGTAACGTGTATTTATTTGAGCATGCATTTGGGAGGTACAGGTTTACAAACCAGCAACGGCTCCATTCACAAAGGAAAACATCTGAAAGTAAACATGTTATAGTATATCTACTAACATGTATACATTCATGCACAAATACAGTTCACCAAAAAGCAAATTTATCTGCTCTGTAGCATACGTACTTCACCACTCAACCCCCTTACAACTATGCAAATGACTGGGTGGAGCCTGAAATCTCAAATGTGATGTTACTATAAGTAACACTAACGTTGTAGTTCACACAATTCTCTGCCTAATGCATAGAGGCAGAAAGACATGGGTAATCTCTACATACAATGCATATGTAGCTGAATGATTGTAAACAAGCAATAGATAACGCCTGACCACAATCTTACATCAGGCACCTGTCACAATTTGTGGTATGTAAATGCATCCCACACCCTGATGCCTGCCAGATCAGGTAAGATGCAGACCACTGGACACAAGAGGAAGAGCAGCTTCACTGCGGAAGAGATGTCATGTGGCAGGACGTCACTAATAGCATGTAGGTATGAACTATAGGGAACTTTAAAAAAATGGCATGTTCAAGTGATGTTTGTAAACTAGATGATCTTTTCTGTCATGCATCCTTATCAGCAGCACAGGCTGCATGTCCACCTCTAATGCTCTCTTGCCATTGGAAACCCTTTATTAAAATATACTCTCAGACATCACAATTCCTCTATAAATGACAACACTGCAGGTACTGTTTCAATTCAAACCCCTCATTCAGCAGCCACCAACTGCTGTTGTCCTGCATGTGGTGTCATGTGAATTGTTCACTCAGACTAGGTGGATGAAATGGGCGGATACGCTTCCCATAACATATACAAGTAGATGTCACTGCATGTCTGGTTTTGTACACTATCAATTACTTTTATGTCTAGATGTTAATCACTTACACAATATACAATACAATGTGTTAGACATGCCAGTCTTAAGGTAGTCTTCCACCAAACCGTTTGCCTCACTCCTCCATTTTTGCTGAAGTCGTTTTTGTTGGCCATAGGACTCTGTGCACTTTACCACTGCTAACCAGTGTTAAAGTGTTTGTACTCACTCCTTTAAACATGATAAAATTAGCTTACAACCAATTGGCACATTTAATTCACTTGTTAGACACTTGTAAAGTGGTACTACCTTTACACAAGGCTTGTTAATTAAATGCTACTATTGGGTCTGCAGCACATATTGTGCCACCCATTTAAGTAACCTTATCAACATGTCTTAGGCCTGCCATTGCAGTCTGTGTGTGTAGTTTTTAACTGCCCTTTCGACCTGGCAAAATAAAACTCTTGCCCGGCCTAAACCTTCCTTTTGAATACATAGGTCACACTAAGGGTAGGCCCTCAACAGCCCATAGGGCAGGGTGTAGTGTATGTAAAAAGTTGGAAGTGTACTTTTAACCTTTAATTTTCCTTTTAGTGAAAAACTCTTAAATTCATTTTTCACTACTGCAAGGCCTGCCTCCCCCATAGGATCACACTAGGTTACACTATTACATCTTATAAGTGGTAACTTTCAATTGGGAGCAGGTAGGAATGTCAAGTTTGGTGTCCAACGAATTGAATTTTAAATCCCTCTTTAATGGTAAAGTCAGGTTTTAAGTCACAATTCTGAAAATGCCACTTTTAGAAAGTAGTTGGCATTTTCTGGTCCCAACCATTTGGGGCCTGCAGCCTTTATTCTGGGTCACATCCTTAGGTGTAGCTGGCAGTTGGTCTTTGTGTATTGCTTCAAGACAGTGAGATAAGGGGTGAATAGGTGTTGACTGTTTGAGCCGCCATCTCTGACTTGATGGAGGGAGGAGCCATCATCTTCTATACTTGCATTTCACAAAGCCTCTACCAGAGCACACTCGCTAAGGGTTTGACACTAGTGTTTTTGTGCCCCCAGACAAGCTGGGTCCAGGACAGTGAGTCAGGAAATTCCAAACACCTCTGGGGGTTTTAATCTCCCTAACCTTCTACTTCCAAGCTGGCACCAGTTATAAATAATGGACCATCAGACCCAATTATTCAGTACACCTCTGGACCTATGGAAGACACAGAAGGACTGAGGTACCATGCTTCAAGACAGACTGCTACTCTGCTGTCCCGCAGCCTGAGTGAAGAGGACTAGATCTGCATCTTGAACCCAGGACCACTAGAGTGACTTGAAGGTCTAGGTGTCTTGTCTCCTGATCAGAGCCTTAAGGAGAGAAAATTCTCACCTTGACTCCAGTGCCTGAACTCTGTCTGCTGTGAGACTTGCCCCCAAGTGGTGCCACCACATTCCTGGACCCTTGTATTCGGTCCAGAATGTGTTCTGCCAGCCCAGCTGTGGTCCAAGCACAACCGATGCAGTGTGAAGCATCAACTTGAAGTTCCACATCTGAACCGCCACTGAGCAACACTTCCTCGACACGGGACCCTGCAGCTCTTTGGAACCACAGCTGCACAACGCATCCTCAATACAGGACCTCGCATAGCAGCCCGCTGCCCATCAGAACCACCGATGCATGACCCATTCTACATATTGGGCCTCACAATGCTTCGCAACCCAGATTTAAGGTACTTTGTTCAATGAGTTTAACTAGGTCCATGTATCCAGCCCCTGCTCCAGCACGGTCAGTCTGAGCCTGTGACTTTGTCCCGGTCCAGCGTGACGAGATACACAGTGCAGCACGCATGCAAAGTCGGAAAAGGAAGGAGAAAAGAAAGCCTTTCTCCTTCCTTGCGCCTAGTTTGAAAGGGCGTAGTTTTCTCACGCTAACCCCAATCTACTGTGTTTAGTAAATTGGGTTTAGCATGAGAAACCTTGGGTAGTTGCATGGGAATGCCCATCCACCACCCTTGGCACACCCCCATGGCGCAAAGTATTCCATAGATATATTTGAACTGTATGAATCTAAAATTTCATAAATCATGGGTGTACGAATCAAATGAAGAGATTAAGTAGGTAAATTGAGTTTTTGCACACATGAGTTACATTTGGATGTGCAAAAACATTTATGAATCTGGCAAAAATCAGATCTCTCGTACGATATATTGTGTAGAGAAGGGAAAACCTGGGGCAACGCACTGGATACTGGTATTAATCAACAGGGGGTTTAATTTTTTTAAATGTATTGAAATAATGTTGTCATGGACAACGGTCTTGGTATTCCTGGTATATTTGCAGACACTAAAGGGTCCACATTTAAAATTCAAAATCGACATTAGCCCATAATGATGGATTGATAGTGAATATGCCAGTAAACATTCACCACATGGTCCCTGATGTTTGCAAAATAGGGCTTCTCGAATGTGGTGCTGAATGTGGATAGTACATTCCAGTGACTGAGTATCATCTTCTGTGGTTACTGCGTGGGTCACAAGTGGTAACACAGCTCAACCGTTCTTTGAATTGGGATTTAGTAATGATTGCAATGGGCTAAACTGAACACCCTTTCTTATTGTGTTGTTAAACTGTTTCATTTAACACAATTCAATACATTTATCACAAAGGATATTACATTTGGAGACAAAATCTTCCTTATCTTAGGCATTAAAATTGTCAATATCGAAGGCTAACTGTTAGTCCATGGGGTTGATATCTAAGGTATAGAGGTGATTTGTTTATTCTCTGGGGGGGGGGGGTCTGTAGAGAGTGGCATTAGTCTACCTCTAACTTGAACTTTAAATTAGGCAGGTTGAATTTTTCATGGTTGATAATAAAAGTGAAGGTTTCATTTGATTTATTGGTTTTGTAGAGCGCTCAAATGCCCTAAGGCGTCTTGGCGTTACCTCGGTCTATGGATATACACTAATTGCTGAAAAGGTAGGTTTTAAGAAAGTTTGGGCCGACCCTGTGTCCCTCAGAACCTGGGTATTAGTAATATAGAAAACTGTTGGTTCTGTTGGGTAATACAATTGCTGAGATTCATTTATTCAATACATAGGCAATGATGTATCTTAATTTATTAATGAGTGGAACACAATTTTTGATTAAAAAAAACACACTGAGAAAGAAACATTTTTAACGACAGAGTTGATTGACTCTTTTTGTTATTTTAAAGGGCATTGAATAAGGCTGTCACAAACACAAATACATTGCAGCAATGAAAAAAAAGTGACTGTTGTGAAGGAGTGAAATGTGGTGACTGGTGAAGTCAAAGGTGCACTATATACAAGATATACACAAGTGACATAAGTAGATTCAATTCTAGATTTCTGTCCTGTCTTCTGATTATTAACATGAATGCAAGACCCAATAGTGATTGAGAATTAAGGTCAAGATAACTGTATAGACATGTATGGTAATAATGTCGACATTTGTGACAGCCATATTCAATGCCTTTTGAAAGAACAGAAAGAGTACATCCATGTGCAGCATATTCCGTGATGGTAGTCAAGGTAGAAAATCTGGAAAAGAAAAATTAAAGCAAATTTCATGAAATGTTCGACAGCAGTATGAACAAATTAAGAGGGTTCGCTCCACACATAAAATTAAAGAAGAATGTAGTTCTGGTGGAAAGTCGAGAATGTATCGTTCAGTATCTGTAAAGAACTTCAGCTAGTATTGGACAGTCTTCAAAGTGAGGGTATCATCAAAGAGACGGAGTCTTCTGACTGGATTTCACCAGTTGTCTTCACACAAAAAAAGCAATGGGAGTTTGAGGCTATGTGTAACCGTTCGTGCCTTGAATGCTTTATTACTGTAGACCATGGGTACTCACAAACTTTCTGTCGAGGGCCAAAATTACAGTGTGATTTTTGGCCAAGGGCCGCATCGGTAGGGGTGGGATCAGAGAAGTGGGGTCATGCGATAATGCTGTATTTCAAAAGCAGATGTAACTACAAAGAGCACATTTTGATAATAAATTATTATTAGCAGACAATAGCAATCTTAAGAGTCATTACATAGCTTCATACTTACTTTGACCCCAATTCCATCACAGTCTCTCTCTCTCTCTCTCTCTCTCTCTCTCTCTCTCTCTCTCTCTCTCTCTCTCTCTCTCTCTATCTGTGTCTGTCAGGCTCTCTCTCTCTCATCAGTCTCTCTCTCTCTCTCTGTCAGTCTCTCCCTCTCTGTCAGTCTCTCTCTCAGTCTGTCAGTCTCTCTCTCAGTCAGTCAGTCTCTCTCTCAGTCAGTCAGTCTCTCTTTCGGTCAGTCAGTCTCTCTGTCAGTCAGTCAGTCAGTCTCTCTGTCAGTCTCTCTCTCTGTCAGTCTCAGTCAGTCTCTCTCTCAGCCAGTCAGTCTCTCTCTCCCTGTCAGTCTCTCTCTCTCTCTGTTCTTCTCTCTCTCTCTCTCTCTGTCAGTCTCTCTCTCTCTCTCAGTCGGTCAGTCTCTCTCTCCCTTAGTCAGTCAGTCAGTCTCTCTCCCTCAGTAAGTCAGTCTCTCTCTCTGTCATCCAGTCAGTCTCTCTCTCTCTGTCAGTCAGTCAGTCAGTCAGTCTCTATCTGTCAGTCAGACTCTCTCCCAGGCAGTTTCTCTCTCCCTGTCAGTCAGTCAGTCTCTCAGTCAGTCTCTCTCTGTCAGTCAATCTCTCTCTCAGTCATTCTCAGTCAGTCTCTCTCGCTCTTTCTGTCAGTCTGTGTCTCTCTGTAAGCCAGTTTCTCTCACTGTCAGTCAGTCAGTCATTCTCTCTGTCAGTTCTCTCTGTCAGTCTTTCTCTCTCTCTGTCTCTCTCAGTCCGTCTCTCTCTCTCTATGTCTGTCAGTCTCTCCCTCCCTCAGTCAGTCACTCAGTCAGTCTTTCTGTCGGTCTCTCTCTCTCTCTGTCAGTCAGTCAGCCAGCTCTCTCTGTTAGTCAGTCTCTCCCTCCCTCAGTCAGTCAGTCAGTCTCTCTGTGTCAGTCTCTCTCTCTGCGACAGTCTCTCTCTCTGTCAGTCAGTCAGTCTCTCTCTGTTAGTCAGTCTCTCTATGTCAGTCTCCCTCTTTCTGTCGGTCTCTCTCTCTTTTTGTCAGCCAGTCTCTCTTTCTCAGTCAGTCAGTCTATCTCTCTCACTCAGTCAGCCTCTCTCTCTGTTAGTCAGTCTCTATGGCAGTCAGTCTCTCTCTCTGTCAGTCTCTCTGTCAGTCAGACTCTCTGTCAGTCAGTCAGTCTCAGGCTCTCTCTCAGTCTCTCTGTTAGTCTCTCTCTCTCTGTGTCAGTCAGTCTCTTGGTCAGTCTCTCTCTCTGGCAGTCTCTCAGTCAGTCTCTCTCTCTCTCTCTCTCTCTCTCTCTCTCTCTCTCTCTCTCTCTCTCTCTCTCTCTCTTCTCTCTCTCTCTCTCTACTCTCTCCACTCTCTCTCTCCCCACTCTCCACTTTCTCTCTCTTCTGGTGGGCCATGGGTACATTACCTGCAAGGTCCACGGGCCACCAAGGAAGGCCTGCCGGGTCGCTGGCGGCCCACGTGCTGTACTATGAGTACCACGGCTGTAGACAGTCAACTATTACCAAAGGTGAATGACATCTTAACCATGGTGGATGGGGTCTCAGTTTTTTCCGCATTGGATCTGCGTAGTGTCTATCACCAGATTGAACCTGCAGAACAGTTCACATTACTTACAGCTTTTATCACTTGCTGTTTTTCAGTACCACAGAATGCCGTTTGGCGTGGCCTCACCCGCACCGGTATCCTAACGTGTGATTAATCACATTTTAAAGGCATGGGTGCCCACATACTTTGTTCTAAAGTTCAGGTGTTGATTTTCACCAAAAACATGGAAGATCATTATGACCTTCTGCAAGAGGTCTGTAAGAGACTGTCCAATGGAGGTTAAGTGCTTTGTCAAAATAAATGCAAATTATTCAAGAAACAGGTTAACTATCTGAGGCATACTATATCTGAGGAGGGTGTTACTCCCAAAGAGTCATTGGTGGATGCCATAAAGAATGCACCTGCTCCTGATGCCCTTTACTGGATTATGCAAATATTCTGGAAAAGTCCTCAAAAACGTTGCCTTATTAATGCAACTTCCTAGGAAATTCTCATGAAAGGACAATGAATTTGCATGGGGTCGGGATTAAGCTTTTTAATGCATAAAGGATCAAAATGTCAGTGCCCTTACTCAACAACTTTTTGAATAGAGAAAACTGTGCACAATCACTGTGGATGCTAGCTCTTATAGATTGAAAGCAGTACTAACACAAAGATCTGGTTAAAGTCAATAGATGGCAGCATCTGCCGCTAAGAAGAGAAACAACATTCTGTGATTTAAAGGTGAACTTTTGGTAACTGTGGACAGAACCATTTTTGATATTTTATCTGGGGTAACAGAATCTCCCTTCATACTGATCACAAGTCTCTTACCCAGATCTTGTTCAAAGAGTATAATTTCGATGTCATGCATATACAAGGGTACAAAGACAAACCAGTTGATTGTTTAGCCAGAATACCATGGACCAGAAAGTCTGAGGTAGGTGAGATGCAAGGGGTCATGTATATAAGTGATGTATGTGCCATAAGTGGAGAGGGAGTGAATGAGGAAAAGTGGCGGATGGAAAACTAGAAAGATGTTGCACTACAGCGAGTCTGCACACATGTATGTGTGCAGGATGGCCTGATATTAAAAGTTTGAGAGGCCCTCTCCATTCTTTCACAAAGGTAGCACAAGAACTTACTATTTTAGGAGAATTTGCATTTCATAATGACTAAGGTATTCTCCCTGAAGAAATAAGAAACAACCCCATCAATCAAGGTCGCCATGGGCACCTAGACATGTCATAACTGAAAATGTAATTAAGAAGCCATTTCTGGTGGTCAGGAATGGACATCAAGGCTGAACGCCATGTGAAAAATTGTGCCACCTGTTTGTCCTCTGGCATGACATGACACCTAAAGCCAGCATTCCTCTCATGCACAATGCTCCAAGGCCCACCACACTTTGGCAGAAGACTTGGTTAAACATATCCAGCCCCTTCTGAAATCTACCTGTTGACATGAAATATGCGGTCGTCGTGATAGATTACCATTGTATTTGGCCAGAATTCATGTTTGCAGAATGAGTTTTCGCTAAATTTGTTCTTGTGTTTCTATAGGACATTTTCAGTTGGCTGATAAAGAGGTACAGTTTGTGTCATCAGGAAAGACAGAATTTCTCGCCACACAAAAGATAAAGCATCTCAGAACAGCATTGTAAGAACCCCAATGTAATGGAATTGTTGGGCAATTCAATAGGGTTCTCAAAGACAGTGCGCACGTGACTTTAAATGAAGATGCTTCCCTAAAAGTAGCTATCAGAAAGAGAATCTGGACGTCCAGAATGCCTTCCAACTCAGCACAGCAGATCCCCTACCTTCCTATGGAGAGGTGGGGAACCTATACTAATAATTTGCCCCTGGTAAATCAAATCCATATGTCCTCCTTCTGGCATTAATATTTCTAAAGAGAGCACTGGAGGTATTCTAAAGATGGTACAACATCATCAGGTAAAATCCAAAACTGAGGTATGACGAACACCACAAGTTGGTAATTGGGGATTTGGTTCACATCCACACACCTAGATTAGTAAAGAATGGACATAATAAGCACTATAATCCCATCAAAATTGTAATGGTTAATAAGAGAAGTATTGTCTCTCAAGATGGCATATGCTGGAATCTTGAAAGGGTGTCCAAAGTAATCTACAACTTGTCTTCATGGTGTAATAACGCACTTACAGGAGAAGTAACTAGCGTGGAGCCAGATTATGTGCTACCTAAATTAAAAGGTTTTCAGCCATTGGAAAGATTTACGCAACACAAACTGAAGTTTCTACTTCCTCTGACTCTGCTTTTATAACCCTCAGTATGAATGAGATGGACAGTTTGCATTCATAAACCCTTGGGTCCACTGTGCCGACATCAGAACAGTCAGAAAAGTCAAATCTGGAATTACTAATTTTGGGTGAGAGACCGTGCCTGACCATATACATTTTTCACCCCGAGCAAGACTGCCATCTTCGAGGGTTGTCCAAAATTACGGGTCACTTTTGTTTGATGAAGGATCAAAAAATCTTGGAGTAATCATTGACACTAAACTATCCTTTGAAGAACAAATAAATCATATCACTTCAGCATGTTTCTTTATTTTAAAAATTCTAAGGAAAGTGTTGCCTTTCATTCCATCTAGACTGCAGAAGACAGTAGTTATTACCCTCCTTTCATCTAAAGTAGACTACTGCAATGAGCTTTCCTTCAATATTCGAAAACAACTTTTACATAAGCTGCAAACACTCCAGAATGCAGCAGCACGATTATTGTTAGGCATTCCAAAACATAAATCCACATCTCAAGCACTGATCCAATTACCCTGGCTTCCTTTATATAAACGGGTTCAGTTTAAGGCACTCTGCATTACCTTCAGAGCACAAGGCACTGGACCAGAGTATCTAATACAGCGTTTTCAGCACTACACCCCGGCACGCTCCCTGCGTTCATCCACCAGTGGAAATGTTGTAATCCCTAGATTTAAGAAAACCAACTAGGGAGGGAGAGGATTCATTGTATGTACATCAAGGCTGTGAAACTCACATTCAGTAGAACTAAAATCTAAGACTAATCTATTGGAATTCAGGAAGAACCTGAAGACTTGGCTGTTCAATAAATAAATAATGTAACTTTCTCCAGAGCCTTCATGCCCCGTTAAGAGCCTAAAAAACCCCAGGTGATTGTCGCGCTTTAGAAATTCTATCTCATTCATTCATTCATTCATTCATTCATTCAAGTGGAATTTGTTGTATCATTTGCATTGCATGCCAGTTGTTCTGGAATGTATTGCCTTATTATTACCATATAATTGTTATTGGTGCCTATTTCCTTCTTCCATGTCTGTTTCCTTCCTTCTCCCTTTTTCCCTCACTTTCTTCATTCTTTCCTTTCCCCCTCTGTCTACCCATTCAGTTCCTTTCATGGAACTTTGTAATGTGAATCAACTGTGAAGCCGTTACAGCGGGCATTACCTGCAATACCATTCTTGTTTGAAGTGTGAAATAAAGAAGCTCCTGTTTTTCACCTACCTCGTGTCTTGAGGTGCGTTTCAAGGGTCTATTGAATAAGTAATTGATGTTGGTAAGAGTGTGCTGATAAGTATAGGTGTGTTGTAATTGGTGTCTAGTGCATTATGCCTGCATACTTTAGGGAACTCTGACATCACAGGTTCGGGGTTCTCTTGTTGTTGGGACTTCCAGGTCAGTTGAAAAACTGCTGGCTGGCAAGGGGTTTCTCTACAGATTTTTCTGCACACATTAAACTTTTGAATAACAACGGAGCATCTGGAGTGATCACTTTACTACAGGGTATATCCGGGAACATTTTACCAGGCAACAAGAATTAATTTTTTCAATCTTATGTGTCTGTAAGAAAATGTTTTCTTTCTCAAAAAGGGGGGACTGGAGGGCTTTTTAAAGCCAATGCGAATGATGTTCCTCTAATTGTGGTGCCTAGTTAATACAGATAGGTGGACCATCCACCAACAAGGAGATGGTGGTGGTGGAGGGGTACTAGGAGGAGTGGGGATACGGAGGGGATCCCACTGGTAAGTAACTAGGGTCCTCACACACCCAGCAAGCTAGGTGGCATGCTTCATCATCTGGACCTGCTCCTCATTGAATCGGCACTGCAATACCCAATGGGTACCCGCAAAGGGGCTCTTTGTCGTAGATATTTTGTTCCTTAGCCGTTTGATGAAGTGGGAGTATGTGGCCTGTGAAAGTGTAGATACAGTGAAGTGCAGTGAGTGCGTTAAAAAAGGTTAGATATTCCAAATAATGTTTTTAATGTTTTTATTCAGGTTGGTTATCCACCTCTTTAAAAGCGTGTAGCGTGGGGGCTTCCCTGACGTGAGGGTTCAGTTGAAGCTATGCTCATCTCATGGGGTCAACATGTTTCTTGCCTAGTGGTTACTCAATACCGTGGCAATTCTTCAGGACCTAATGTGTGAAAGTTAAATCTATCGACACTTAATGGTGCAGATAATAGCTAACTACCACTTAAGAACACTACATCAAGTCTCTCCAGTAGTGCTGTTCAATGACCTAAAGAAAACAATATGAAAAGTGTACATAAGATCTCCTGTAAAATATTGTAAACATCCCTGTAGTGGTCGCATGATGTTCACATCCAACCTCCTAGTTCCCTCCTTACATATGCAAGACAGTCCAATGGCGGACTAGGCACAATAATAGTATACAAATTATACGTGAATTAGGGGCGTGATTTACAACCCTAGGTGCATGTTAAAAACATATAGTTGGACTCTATCCAACCATATATAAGAAGACTGGTCTAGCTATAGGAACTGGTGGTCACTGTGGGGAATAATAGTTAAAATCAACCATAAAACCAGCAGGCAAACAAATGTATGATGGAGGAAACGTGCCATCTGTCACAATAAAACTTGTATGGTGTGCTGTAAAATAAAATCAATTTCAAAAAAGGTTTCATAGGGCACGAGTTAGTGGGGCAGAGGTAAAACACAGTGTTTACAGGTCTTGCCACTCCTCTTTGCAAGCGGACAGCCACCGGGAGGTAAACTCGTCTCCCCTGCAACACAACCCCCCAGCAAATGAAGTTCGTGGCCAGGCACTGCGCGTGTGTGTGGCCACTTCCCTCAGTGGAAGCCCATGGCCGACCAAGTGGTCACACCTCACAGTACCCGGTCAGCCCCCTCCAGAGTGCAACAAGTAGGCTAGTGGGAGGGAGGAGCGCGGTCCAAATGACAATGTTGTCAACGCCCAACAAACCGAGAGTAACGTAAGCGAACCGGTTGGTCCTGGGCAACTGCCCCTATGTCTCTAGAGTACTTAAATGTCCAGCGGGGGACCTCAGCAGATCACCTACCCTCTACGCCTGTACCGGGCTGAGTGCGCTCGTCTCCAGGCGGAGTTAAAGTATCATTTCTGGGCCAAATGCAGGTTGGGGAGGCGGGCGGCGTCCAGCCTACGTCATAGACTGTAACTCGTGGTGAATGAGGCACACAATCGGGTCGCAGTAGTGGCCATCTTGGGAGTGGGAGCGGGCAAGTCATGGCTCATCTAGTGGGTGTGTGGGACATGTTCCTATGGTGGATACGGGGTAGGAATGTTAAATAGAACACGTGGTAAATACTGTCCGCAATAAGTATACTGTGGACAAAACTCTATAGTGGTACCCAAAGTATTACGTACCCACTGCTCCTGGTGGTCAAAGGGTGTTGTCACATGACGTGTGCACTCAAAGGAATTGTCATAGTGGGGTTTGTTAGTTTACCGACCATCATGGTAGTAGTAGGGGCAAAAACAGTCAAAAGGCAGAGTAAAGACGTGCCTGATATGGCTCATGGTATAAGCGACCGGTGAGGACACCGATAAACACCCACTGGATATGGAGGGGAACCCCGTCGATTGTTAGTTACATGTCGGAGTAATAGACCCCACCAAGTATGTGCATTCATATGTACATCAAAGTGCTCTATGACCCGAGCTGGTAGCACGTAGAGTGTTGCTCGGCGAGGATAGTGAAGCAGAGTCATTCACACTAAGGAGCATCTGTCAAAGTAGGTGCTCATGTACACAGACGTTAAACCAGTGCTCATCTGTTGTTCAAGGCCGCCCGTGGAATGTCTTTGTTCAGGTCGTGGATGGACGTGGATAAACAGTGTATCCATTGTTGTTCTATCCGAAACAGTGCCTGTTGGGTGATCTTGGGAAGGCATTTCTAATACAAACCACTGTAATGAATCTGGGTTGTATCTCTGTAAGAAAATGTTGTCATATCTCTTCCCAAACACAGGATCCTGCAACAGAGGAGCCAGGCAATGAGTGTCTATTTGGGGGGATTGGGGAGGAGTTTGAATTTCAGGGGCTGGAAATTGGGCAAGCTTGCCATATTGGAATTCCTATGTTATCAACTCCAAGTACTAAAAGTGAAGGCCTGAAATGCGGATATTTTGTTGGCTTGACAGTGTGCTGCACTGCAGAGCACAGGGGGCTACTGGAGTGGCAGAGGAATTTTGTTTGGCTTTTTCATCCTTTGGAAGGTCACCCCACAAGTAACCAGGTTACTTGTGTTAGCTTGGATCAGGAATGTTATGACAGAGTGGAGGTTGAAAATAGGTTTCTGAAGGTTAAGGGTCTCATTGATTCTAGGCCTTTCTTCAATTTCTGTTGTGTTGACTTCACCAAAATACAAGACACAAAGGTAAGTCTACAGTGTATTCAGTCCCTGAGAGCAGCCATTAACAACTCCTCTGCCCAGCTGCTTCTCTCCAGCGGTCTCATTCTAAGAATCTATTCATATAAATACATTCTGATTACATTGCATAATAACTTTTTACACTAACATATGGAATGTGAAAATGGAACAAGAGGAGAATGGAACACCAAGCGTTCTTAATTATTTTTGGCATTAACCACTTTCTGGACCATGTCTGTGATGCTATTATGTCTTCCATTAACAAAAGGTGTTCGATTTTGGTATCTCCCATATTCTGACTAGCGTAGTCATCAGCAACCAGCATTTCTGTCAATAATTCCTGAGTGACGCATTAGAGTCTCTCCCTTGCATTCCTCAACATTTTTGTAGATGGGAGTAATGATGATGTAGTGCTCTCAGGAAAAGCGCTCCGGAGCTGGAAGGATAAGACTCACCTTTTATAATAGGGCTGTCCATAGCATTTTTTTGCTTATACTATTCATGAATGTTGGGCAGTGAATGATTAGGAGAGTCATGGCCATGTAGTAGGTGCACAGACAGAAAGGTTTGGCAAGTATTCCCATAATTAACATGATATTGTGTTGTGTAATAGATCACAGGACATAGGACTCAGCTATCATTTCGTAACCGACCGAACTTAATGTTTTTTTGCAGGAAAAAGATAGCTTTTTAGGAAAGACATTTTTGAACACGTAGGTAAGGTGGATGTCTACTTTGTAGCAGTCTAGTGTTCCAGAAACACCAGTAAAGACCGGTGCCTCCACACTATGTAGCACCTTCTGGCCAGGCGTGGCCAGAGTGCTTAAATAAACGGGCCGGGGTCGCTCAGGACTTCCGGTCCACACAGAGTACCAAACGTGTGTGTGTCTATCCTTGATCTCTGGCCTAGATATTCCCCTGCCTGTGTCATATCCCAAGGTCATGTGCCCATATCCTAGTGGGCCCCCGCACTGGCGACGAGGATGGGATAGCAGTGCCTGTGCCCCGCGAAGCCACCCAGCAAGTACCTGCAGTGGTGCTGCAGAATGGGCGCGTCACACGCTGAAGATCCCCAGCGGCTACAAGCAACCGCCGGTAAGCAGCGCGCACAAGCAGCGCTGTGTGCAAACACCGGGGCGATCACCGCAGAGAGCGCGTGGGCGCCAGAGACGGGCCCGCACCTCATCCCAGTGACCGGCTATCGGCAGTCGAAGCGCGCGCATGCGCAGACAGACGCAAGGTCAGTTCAAGTGAGCTCCGAGCACAGAAGACGCGCTCGCAGCGGCAGGAGCCACACGACACGCGAGGAGAGTTAGAAATAGCCCGAACACAAGCGGGAGACAACGTTTGAATAAGCCAACAAGCATTGGCAGCAAAAAAAAAGGAAAAAAGCATTGGCAACAGCAACTCGCCCCTACAACACCGCAGGAAGCAAACAAATAGTAGCACAGGGACAAGGAAAATTGCATAACCAAGCAGAGTGAAAGCTACAGACCCACCATCACTAAAAGAGGAAAAGAAAAAAAAAATAAAGGAGCTAAGGAAAGAAGATACAAGGTGGGGTGAGTTCCAAACTGACCGAGACCCAGGGAACAGAGCAACAAATCCCAGACAACCTACAATATCGAACCAGCAAGCCCCAGCAGCAGCAGGGCAACAACAGGCAGCACCTCCTGTACAGCCTCCGACACAGCAGTCGGCACACTCACAAATACAAGCGCTACCACCATTTAGTAAATTGATTGACCCAGCGACAGCGTCCCCAAGGTGGGCAGTGTGGATTGGGCGCTTTAATAACTATTTTGTGGCCACAAGAGAAACAGATGAAGACGTGAAAAGGTGGCTACTCCTTCACTTCGGAGGAGATGAGATCTACAAACTCTTTGCACACCTCCTAAACACTGGAGCAGCCAATGATTACAATGTAGCCATCAGGGCACTGAATGCTCTCTTTGACCCTCAGCTTAACCCCCACTATGAACGATTCAAATTCAGACAATCAAGACAGAGAGAAGGAGAAACAATGGACGCATTCCACGCACGCCTCAGAGAATTGGTGAGCACGTGCACGGAAGATGATCAGACTAAAGAAGTCACAGCACAGCTCATTCAGGGCTGCCGCAACAAGCCACTGAGGACGCTAATATTACGTCAGCCGCGCATCACATTGGAGGTAATCCTGCTCCTCGCTCGGTCGCATGAGTTGTCAGATGTTCGAGCAACAGCGATGGAAGCGACACTCAACCCGCAAGCAGACCAGCCAGCGTGAAGACAGAACGAGTCGATGCGATTTGCGCCTCCAACCGCGGTGGGCGAGGGAGATAACCTACCTGAACGACGCCCACCGTGTGAATACTGTGGGCGCAAAGAACAAAATCAAGATGGATGCCCCGGGAGAGGGAAGACGTGCTCAAAATGTGGAGTACCGAATCATTTTGCAAGTGTGTGTCGGGGAGGTTTTCGTGGGAAAAACCCCTCAGGGAAGAAGACGCTAACAGGCACAGTGAAGCATCTGTCCCTCGAACAAGCACCAACATCACGGCCCGGGAAGACACAGTCTCGCCACTACTCGCGTCTAGAAGATTCCTCCACAGAAGAAGACGACGAATGCTACTTTGTGTCATTTGCGAGTGACCTGAAGAAAATGCGGAGACCTCAGCCAAAATGCCAAATGGAGAACGACAGGTCAACAGTGACTGGTTTGATTGATACTGGAGCAAAAGTGAACGTGATGGGACTGCAACACTACAAGAACCTGAACCCAAGGCCTCAGCTAACCCCGTCCAAGATTCGGATCTTAACATATGGAAGTCAATAGCCACTCCCTCTAAAAGGGAAAATAACAGTACAGGTGAGTTCTGAAGGGCAAGAGGTCACAACAACGTTCCACGTTGTCGACAGAGAGGCAGATCTGTTGATCGGAAGCCACACTGCAGAAGACCTCAACCTAATTGCTTTTGCCAACTCTGTAAAAGTGCTCCAAACAGAGGATGTTCTGCAGCTATTTCCGAAACTGTTTGAAGGCTTACGGACAATCAAGAGGCAACCTGTAAAGTTATATATTGACAAAGCAATCCAACCGGTTGCGCTGAGACACCGGAGAATCCAGTTTCATCTCCGGCCAGCAGTCGAACAGGAGCTGATCCAACTAGAAAAGCAAGGGGTAATTGAAAAGGTAACAGGCCCAACACCGTGGGTGTCACCCATGGTTATAGCTGAAAAGCCCAGGCAGCCAGGGAAAATACGGATCTGCATAGATATGAGGATGCCCAATAGGGCCATAAAGCGAGAGAGAGACATCACGCCCACAGTAGATGACATACTGGCTGATTTAAATGGATCGCAATGGTTTTCAAAATTAGATCTAAATGCCGGCTATCACCAGTTAAGGCTAGCAGAGAAAATCAGGCATATAACAAAGTTTTCAACGCACCTGGGACTCCGGAGGAACAAAAGATTGAACTTTGGAATATCATCAGCAGCCGAAATCTTTCAAAACACAGTAAAAGAAATTCTGTCGGGACTCCAAGGTGTACTGAACATAAGTGATGATATTTTGATCCATTCCAAAACAATTGAACAGCGTCATCGAAGACCACGCTCCAGCGATAAGCCGAGCATGGAGTGGCCTTACATAAGGACAAGTGTAAATTCTTTCAAAAACCAATCTAATTCTTTGGGTATGTTTTCAATTTAGAAGGAGTCCAAGTAGACCCCAGAAAATCCCATGCAATTCAGTTTGCCCCGGCACCGACAAGGGCGTCGGAGGTGAGAAGTTTTCTGGGGATGGCGCAATACTGTGCACGATTCATCCCGAACTTAGCAACGATTGCGGAGCCCCTGCGAAACCTAACTAAGAAAACCCATGGAAATGGTCACGCACGGAAGAGAACACCTTTAACCAAGTCAAATCAGCGCTACTAGACGGGACAACAATGGCATACTTTGACATGCCAAAACACACCGAAGTATTAGTGGATGCAAGCCCAGTAGGCCTAGGGGCACTGCTTACCCAAGAGACTGAGCCAGGAGTTTGGGCCTCCTTGGCATTTGCTAGCAAAGAGCTAACCGCAACCGAAGCGCGGTATTCACAAATTGAAAGAGAAACTCTGGCCGTTAAGTGGGCATGCAACCACTTTCATCTCTATGTCAGCGGCCACCCGTTTCGAGTAGTCACGGACCACCAGACGTTAATCCCGTTGTTCAAGGGAACTGCTCCTCACCCCCCGCCTCAAATTGAACGCTGGGCAATACAAATACAACAATACAAAATGAACCTAGTATACAGACCAGGGGCGAACAACCCAGCGGACTTTTTAAACCGGCACCCAGCCGCTGCAGCAGACTTAGAAGCGAAACAAGAAGCAAAAACTGAGAAATTCGTCAACATGATCTCACAGTGGGCCTGCCCTCAGGCAATGTCAGCAGACCTAATAACTACGCACAACGCAAAAGATGTAATACTCCAGAGGGTCGCCGAGGCGATAAAGAATGGTTCGTGGGAAGGCTTACTAAGAAATGTCCAAGGGTGGAGTGAGACCGACAGGACACGTTTAGGATAGTTCTGGAGAGTCAGAGACGAACTCAGCATTGCAGACAACAGCCTCATCCTGAGAGGGTCGCAAGTTGTTATTCCACTAGAGCTACAAGAGCAAGCGACGCTACTAGCACATGAAGGCCATCAAGGCACCCGAAGGATGAAGTCCAGAATGCGTGAACAGGTGTGGTTCCCCAATCTCGAAAACACCATTGACGCCGTGGTTCAAAACTGTCGAGCCTGTCAACTCACGAGCACATTTGAAGTTTCAGCAGCCGTCATCACAGAAGACCCAGCCCCATCTCCGTGGCCGTGGGTCAGTCTAGATTTCAGAAGTTTCCCCGATGGGAGAGTCACAGTAGCATTGGTAGACAGCTATACCAAGTACCCCATCGTGGACCTAGCACCATCCACCAGTTTTACAAACATCCAACCAATTCTAAGCAAGACGTTTGCCCTATTTGGCATTCCCCATGTCCTCAAAACAGACAATGGACCTTCATTTCAAGGAAGCGAATTTAAGGATTTCCTGAAGAGGTTAGGAATAAAGCACCACCACATCACACCACAGTGGCCCCAGGCCAACGGGGAAGTTGAGCAATTCATGCGGACGATTAACAAGATTTTACGCCTAGCCACTTTGGAAGGGGCCGTTCCCGAAGAAGCACTCCAACACTTCCTCCGGGAGTACAGAAGCACACCACACAGCACAACGCAGCGATCTCCCTGGTCACTCATGCCGGGAGGACCGAGGCGTGACATGCTCACCATGGCAGACGGGTGGAGTCCTGAACCATATAGCCCGGAGGCTGTCCAAGAGAGGAGGCAAAGGACCAATGATAAAGCCAGTCAGCGGCAGAGAGCAAACTACCGGACACTGGTCCCTGGAGATTCAGTGCTCGTATGATCACGGCGGCCGGGGCGGAAAGTTCTGCACCCCCTACGAAGCTGAACCATGGATCGTGAAATCGACAAAAGGCACCGCTGTCACTGTAGAGCGGAATGGAGAGGAGTTGACACACAATGTCTCCTGGTTTAAGCAGATACCATCAGTGCCTGCCACTCGACAACACCCAGAAATGACACCCCCTGGAGAAACTGATTTAAATGTCCCAGAAAATCACAGTCAAGAATCACCAGCAGTCACTCTTGCAAGGATGCTGCTATCACCGCAGAGAGGGAGCCCTGAAAAGTCATCAGCTGGTCGACGCCCGTATAACCTCAGACCAAACCCGAGAACTTGCCAAAGACTGGTGGACTTTGTGTGTTAGTTATTTCATGTTTAATTTGGTTACAAGACTGATTTGGGAAGGGATGTAGCGGTCTTGTATTTCCAGAATCACCAGTAAAGACCGGAAGCACCTCCACACTATGTAGCACCTTCTGGGTCGGCGTGGCCAGAGGGCTTAAAGAAACGGGCCAGGGTCGCTTGGGACTTCCGGTCCACACAGAGTACCAAACGTGTGTGTGTCTATCCTTGATCTCAGGCCTAGATATTCCCTTGCCTGTGTCATACCCCTAGGTCGTGTGCCCATATCCTAGTGGGCCCCCACATACTTGAAATGGCTGGAAGGCTATTTCAACATGGTGGCTGCAGTTGCAGAGAACAGGTCTTTCATATTTTAGACCTTTAGGTTCTTGAACGGTAAATAAATATTGGGGAGGGAGATGCGTTCTGTTGTTATTGAAGTATGAATTCGGCATGTAGCACAAACACCATGTACTTTCAAAGATTGTCAATTTTGCTGAACATGACTCTCAACAGTCAATGTACAAAACGTCTGAACACTCGATATAGCTGCCAGTGAGATTTTTCTTTGAGGGTGAAGGGTGCAGAAAGTGAGGCAAGGTAAGCAGAATCCAATATGGCCAGCAAAGATTCATGCACTGCCTTTGGCATCAGCCCAGTTACAACTATATTAAAGAAGGAAAGGGAGGTCTTTACATTGACGACATATTATAAGCAATAGGAC